>NC_143261.1:42238579-42390094 GCF_984573655.1 Nuphar pumila
CTTGCCATCATCTTTTGGAACATGTCATACATAGCGGGGTCGATATCATCCTTCTTGTTCTGACTCTGTCCCCTGACTGATTTAGGAGAGCTTAACTCTTCCGCCTCACTATCGCTGAGGTGAGAAACTGTTTCTTTTCCCGCTCTTGTCGTAACCATTTGTGAATATCAGTGCTCTCTTTGTAGAGGAAAGAGGAGGTTTTTAGACCAAAGGAACTTTATGGAGAAGTTTTTGACAAGAGGGAGGATTTAGTTTGAAATCTAAAAAATGTATCCCTTTACTAGGGATTGAGTATTGTGACAATTGCGCTGTTTACTCTACGAGGGAGAGTAACCAACTAAAATATGAAAGAAAATATCATTTCGAAAAGGATATCTCTTTGACGGAAAGAGATTTTTATGAAAATATAAACAAGAATATAAAAACAGAAGAAGAAAATAAAAGAAAAAATGGAATTTGAAAATAAATGGTAAGGATTTAAAATTTGAAGAACTTGCAAGCAGGATCAGAAGAATTTTTTTGAAGAAATTTAGAAGAAGAAGAAAAATACACCTGGGTTTTAGAAACAAAAGAGAAAATTTTTGAAGTATATACCTAGGGTTTTGGAAAATATAAGGAAGATATATATATATATATATAAAATATCATACAATCACAGATATATAAGTAAGGATGCACAAATAGCACTCCCTAAAGCTGACTCTATATGCAATATTTGAAATGGCTGATAGGACCTTAATCCTAACTCTAAGATTTATATCATCTGATTCCAATCAAGGTATGCCGATATACTCAAGCCGAAGCTCGAAGTACTGTTATCATCGCAAAATTTTTAACTTTTGCAAATCAAACTGACCTTTGAAAAAGATTTTGAAAATAACTCGCCTCCGTTTTTAAAATGCGGGAAAATTCCGTAGAATGGGACTCGTCTGTCGGTACGAGGTTCAACCGTTCCTGCCACCTTCAACAGGGGTAATCGAACCAAGGATCAATCTTATGCTCTACTCTATTCAACTTGTCTAAATCATATTCTAATTTCTAAATGCACAAAGAATCAGGCATGTGCTATGAATTTTCAGAAAATGCACATTTGAAAACATGATGTTTGCTTTGAATGATTGAAATATTTAGAAAATGTAAATCTTGGAAAATCGTGAATTGGGATTTGAAATGTACTTCTGAGAGAAATAAAAATCGATTTTGAGGAATCCTTGACATTTGGTGAAAATTGATTCTGAGAAACTTGGTTTCTCTGAATTCAAACTTTGAAATTGAAATTCTAACTTAGAAAATTTGAATTTGGAACTTGGGAAATATTTGAAATATCATTGGCAAATCCATATTCTTTTGAATAAGACTTAGAAAAAATCTAACTTCAAACTTTGAAATTGACTGCATAACTTTGGAAAATTGAGTTTATGAACTTGAAAAACACTTGAAATATTCTTTGAAATTCAATGCTTTTGGAAAAATCGATTTTGCTATAAGACTTAGGAGATTTTGAGAAAATGAACTTCTTTGAATTGAGATTGGAATTGGAATTGGCAAATGCATGAAATGAATGAATATGGATTTGAGAAATTGAGAAGTACTTTTTTGTATTTTTGAGAAATGCAGTGCATTTTTGAAGTTAGCCTAAGAGTGTAGGCTGAATGTGGCTAATGTGAAGATCATAAATCTGGGTATCATTCATATTCTGACTATGGCCATAAATATGAATTCCACCAAGTTTATAAACTTCATAAAAGCTAGTGCATGTGCCATTCGTGTAGACCATGGTGAGTTTGAATATGCATGAATCATCATCCATCACACATTGACATTAAAAAAAAATAAACTATATGCAATGCAACCTAAGCTAAGCAGGAAATGTAAATTCTTATTCCAAAGTTTAATTACAAATTACATCACTATTGAAATTTAAATATATGAAAAATAAAGTCTTCAATGTACCTGCAAAACTAGAAAACTTTGTTAGTGAATATATGTTGGCTTTTCTAGATTTATCCAGCAATATCTGGAAATTGTTGGATTTTGCTAGATATAAGCCTTTTTGCCATGATTCCATTAAATCAAAATGATGAAATATGAAATAAAATTGAATAAGTAAGGAAGATAAGATATGAAATTTCGAAATTGGGGTCAAAATGACCAAAATACCCCTAATAACAAGACTATGGCCTTGAAATTAGGGTTTTTAGAAATATATTTGATAAAATGCAAGTTTTTAAATTCAAATACAAATAAATTAAACTAAATATGCTATGACATGATTAAAAATATGAAAATTAGGGTTAGGAATTTCGAAATTGAGGTCAAATGACCAAATTGCCCCTGATAGCAAGACTATGGCCTTGAAATCAGGGTTTTCTGAAATAGATTTTGGTAAAAATTTGGGTTTTATGACCTAAATGAAATCAAATAACTACAAAATTAAACCTAAAGTATCCTAAGATGCTTATAAACATAATAAAACCCTAAAACTATATGCTTAAGCACGAAAATCCAATAATATCACAAAAAATATGATTTCAACAGTGTTTTTGGATCTTTCAGGTATCCTGTTTTGCAATTTTATTAATTCAAACATCAAATGGATTCCAAAATTCATCAAATTCGGTACCTGCACTTTTTATAACCCTAATGTCGAATTGGAATTATAAAATTAATTTTTTTGACATTAAATTAATCCGAAAATTGCATTAAACCCTAAAAATATGCTATTTTGACCTAATTCACCAACCAGTTTCAGTCCAAGACCAGAACCAGGGGTCAAACCTCCATGAAAATCTATTAAATTTTACAGAGACCAACTAAGAAGGAAAACAGAGATTTCCCAATTTACAGATCATAAAAAGCATCTTCGGTTAGGGAGAAACCCTTCCGGCAATCTGAGCTAAAATATATCACTTTTAACAGGGATTAAAACAGCTGTTTCAGATTGAAAATACAAACATAAATAGCAAATCTAAACAAAAATCTCTGAAATTGTAATAGTAAATAGTATACAGAAAAATAGCAATACTCACTTTTTACAGATCATGAATCGGATCTGTGGTTTGGGATTTATGACTAACACAAGTCTGATTAGGGTTTTGGTAAACCCTAATGAGTTTTAAATTTAAAAACAGATTCTCTGAAAGGGGAAAAATACTAAACAGTGATCAAAAAATCCGAAATTTTCACAGAAGACAGATGTACTCAATGCAATTCCATATCACTTTACAGATCTAAAATCGGATATAAGATGAGAGAAATATCATAACAGCAAGTTACCTTCTTGATTTTAACCACGATTTTAAAGCTTTAAAAACCCGATTTGATGTCTGATTTTTTTGACATAGTTCCCGAAATCCAAAACCTATGATTTTTCTACAGTAACTCAATAACTCATGCATGCATCACATATAAAAAAATCAGAAATAAACAAGGAACACTTCAATCCGAAATAACATTATCTTTACTGTTCTAAACCTAAAACACACAGAAATTTAAGAAACTTGAAAAACCATGCATTAACTAATGTAAATCAATAAAATAAACCATAAAACAGTAAATAAAAATTATTTCTATGCTATAGAACGTAAAACAAACATGAATAAACCATGAAAATAAAATAAAAACAGGGAATCAATGGCTGGAATTTGATATCACCTTTAAAACATAGATTTAACCCATTAAAAGAGTAAATCATATATTTTATTGGTTAATAATGTAAAGAATCATATTAAAATCAATTCTAATGGATTAAAATCCCTGTAAATCACCCAAAACAGGGTTAGATCACCTTCTTGGATCGTTCTTGCTGATTCTTGATGGTTCTTGAGGTTAAACCATGGTTGGATCTTCATAAGGAGGGGTGTCCAAGCCTAGATCTAGGTTTAAATCATTAAAAACACTAAATAAAATATTAAAAATTGAAGAAATTATTTACCTTGGAGTTGCAGCAATGGAGGAATGCTGGAGAGGAGAGAGAAGCTCCAAGAATCCAATAGGAGGTGGCTGGAAAAATCATCCCCCATGGGGCCTCTTTATAAAGAAAATTTGTTTAGGTTAAAAAATCAAGTTTTCTAAAATTTTTGGACTCTCTAAGGGGGGTGATTTTGGGGTGTAAAGACTATCCTACCCCTAGCCTAAATTATCCTATTTAATACCTAATTAACCCCTAGACTCTCCTAAAAAATCCCCAAATGTAATGCCACTTGGCATTTTTAACATTTGAATTTTAAAACACCTTTTAAAAACCTTTAAAAACACTAGTTTTAAAAACTAAACTTCAAAATGAGTTTTTAAAATGAATTTTGACTCTTCTAAACCTCTAACACTAACCAAGACACTGACTAACCCTAGTCTAGCCCTGACTTACTCGAATATGGCGCCACCCCGAGTGGGCCCTACTTGAGTTTTTACAAAAAGATGATTTTAAAACTTGAAATTGAAGGAGTTTTCAAAAGGATTTTCAAAAGTAATCTTAAAATTAGAATTTTTGAAATGGCATAAGGTTCTAACTGAATTAAAATTCCTCTGGATATGGTGCCAACTGAGTGGGCCCACATCGAATTTTGAAGAATTTTGAAATAAACACTAAAAATGGCTTTGAAAAAGGGTTAAAATCGACATTTGAAATTCAAGATCTTTGAAAATAGGGTCTCAAGCGAACTGGAACTCCGAGTTAGAGTCTTGAACTCTTAGGACTCTGGGATTTTAAATTTTAGAATTCAAATGTAAAAATTTTTGAAAGATTTTACCAAGAAATGATGAAATAAGTCAGAAAACACAGTCAGGGTTAGACTCCTAACTCGACCGAACTCTAAAATAGAGTTTTGAACTAACTAGACTCTGTAAAATGACCTAAATTTGACAATAATCGAAAAAGACTAAAAATAGAAGTAAAACAGATTTCAAAACAGACTTCTGACCGGATTAGGACTCTGACACAGAGTCCTGATCGGACTGAAACTTTCAAAACTTTGAGAAATTTGATGAATAGAGGAATTCAGAAGCGACACCACCTCAATGGGTCTCATCTGTGAATTGAAATCGATTAAAATTTGAATTTGAAATGAATCCAGATTGTTTCCTTGAGAAAATATTTTGAAATATAAAGTCCTGGGGTTGGAAAATGACAGAGTATTGAATAAAAACCCAGGTTTTGAAATTGATTTTGAAATAAAAGCTTTAAAATTCAAATCTGGATTAAATGTTTTGAAATAGGAGTGCTGGATCTCGAAAATGAAATGCAATGACATGCAATGCTATGCAATGCGATGGAATGATATGCATAATACATGCAATGATATGCAATGACACATGAAATGGACAAACACTGGATGAGGGTGAAAATTTGGGGTGTTTACAAGTACGTGGCATATAAGATATCTCTTCGGTTCTAAGGTAATGGCTTCCCAACATCCTTGATCACCTACCGATATACCTCGGACTATGGCCCTTAGGTACGTGGTAGGGGGGCGCGAGCCCAAATAAGTGGTCCAGTTGTGAGGCTCTCTCCCGAACTATGGTTCAGTGAGACAGCTCAGCAACGTGAAGACCGGGACAATGTAGGTAGGGATGTTTTCAAAATATGATCAACATGCAATAAAATCAGAAGGCTCTAATGCAAGTCCTAAAGAGATAGATTTAAATAAGAAGAAGCATACACTTGCATACATTGTTTTGCATTCAATCCCTAGAATCGAGGAGAGTTGTATTTAAGACCTAAGTCTAATGTGAACATGGATATAATCTCCTCAATATGGTCCTACCAAACCATACTTAGATCCTATATGCAATGATGTCAGCTTTAGGATAGAGTCTAGGCTCCTAAGGTTTGCATGGAAATGAAGCTGACATATGTTGGAATAAAGACTTAGATTATATAAAAGCAAAGCAAAGGCATAGATCCAACCGGACGAAGACGGGTCCCTTCACGGTCGCCAAAACTGTGATCATCGCAAAATTTTTCCTCTTTCGTCGGTTTCTCTCTCTTCCTTTTCTTTTCCTTTTCTAACCTCTATTTTCCTCCTTTTTGAAGGGAGAAAGATAAAAGATAGAAAAGAGAAAGAGAAGAGAAGAGGAAAGAAAGAAAAAAGAGAAGAGGAACTCTTTTGCGCGGTCTCACTTGACCTTGATTTGAAAACATTTAGAAATTTAACTCGCCTCCGTTTTGAAAATATAGCAGGAAAAAAATGGAGAGACGGGATTCGCTCGTCGGTACGAGGTTCGACCGTTCCTAGCGCCTTTACCAGGGGTAATCGAACCAAGGATCGAATCTATGCCTTTTGCTTTGCCTAAATATAATCTAAGAATTTATTCTAACTCTAGGAGATCTAAATGCACAAAGAATCATACTTGTGCAATGCAAGGATGTATGCTCTTTTTGAAAGAGATTTTGAAAAATTTCCAAGTTATTCTGAGATGAACTTGATAAGGGAGTGAAGAAATGTTGGAATCTAACTTGGAACTTGAGATAGATCAGAGGAGTTCTAAGTTTTTGAAGTAAATCAGGATTTGGAAGAATAAATGAGAAAGAATGACTTGAAGCTTTGAAATGAAAGAAAATGAAGTTTCAAAGTCAAAATCGACTTTGAATTTGGATTCGAATTTAGAAAAGGAAGTGAATACTTGAGATGGAATTGAATTTGGATTTTTAAGTTTGGAATGGATCTGAGATAATCAAATGGTATTTAAGAATAGAGATGGATTTAGGGAGTTCAGATGAGATCTGAAAATGAAATTGGATTTGAAATCTAGAATTGGGAATGGAGTTGGATCTAAAGATGGATTTAAGATCTGAGATCTGAGATCCGAGATCCGAGATAAAATTGGGTTCAGGATCCTAAGATGGATTTGGATCAGAAGTCTTGGATCCTAAGTTGGATTTGGATCTGAAGTCTGAGATCCAATGTAGAGTTGGACTCTGGATCCTAAGATGGAACTGGATCTGAAGTCTAAGATCCAATTTGAGTGTTGAATCCTGGATCCTAAAATGAATTTAGAGTTTGTTAAATTCAGAAGATGAATCAAGAACTTCAAGATTTAAAAAAATGAAATTTAGAATTTGAATCTTGAATATACAAATGAATTTCAAAGTCAATTTAGACCTTGAATTTTGAAGTTTGAATTTGAAATTTAGAAGATGAAGGGAATCTCAAAGTTAAATTGAACTTTGGATTTGATTTGGAGTTTTTGAATATAAATGAATTTGGAATTTCAAAGTTAAATTGAACTTTGAAATCTGATTTGAATTTGAATATAAAATGAGTTTGAAATCTCAAAGTTAGATGGAACTTTGAGATTTGAAAATGAAATAGAATTTTGAAAATTGAAAGAATGAATTGGATTTGATAAGGATTGAAGATAGATTTGAGGAAAATATTTACATTACTTGGAGTTTTTGAAGAGAAAATTTCAGAAATATGATGCAATTCTATCCTAAATGATGAATGAATTTAAATTTTTGAAATTGGATTTTGAAAAGCTATTTCATTCTTTAAATGAATTTAAAATAAGATTGAAGATATAATATATCCTTGACTATGGTCATCGAATGTATTATATAATAATCTATATTTAAATTCAGGTGAAGAATGAAACACATTTGGTGCTTTTATAGAATTTAAAATGAAATTAACTCTCAATATACCCTGACTATGGCCATTGGTATATATTTTGAATTAATTTTAAGTTAAATTCTAATAAAAGAAGAAAAACATTTTAAGGAAAATATGATGAATTTTGAAAACGGATCCAGTGTGGATCCAGTGTTATTTTGTAAAAGATAAAAATACTAAGTTTTGTCCACACCCTGACTATGGTCATTGATGTGGATCATCAACTTAGGATTAATTTACCTCTTACGAAATGGTGCACGTGCCATTCGTGTTTCACCAATGTGAGATTTTGAGAAATAAAGGCAAAAAGCATGAAAACAAGTAATTCCTGGTATTTACAATACACATTCATTCTATCTAAAACTGGAAATATAAATTCTCATTTAAAATCTAACTATTACAACATATAAAATCGAATTCACAACTCCAAGTAATGATATTTTCCATATATTCCCTGCAAAACAATTGATTAGCATGAAAAGAAGAGAGAGATTGCACATATTATATAGATGTTAATGATAACATGCTCATATGCCAAGATATACATGATGGAAAGATGAGAAATGATATTAAACATATATACATATATATATATATATATGCATATAGGTATAGATATACATGAACATTCATATATATATATATACATATATATATGTATACACATATATATATAGGTGGAAATGTTAAATGTGAAGGGACTATGGTTTTGATGAAGGATGATAGGTGTCGGGTGTTTCAGCAAGTAGGTGCTTTATGGAGTGGTGTTTGTGTAATGAAGGTGAGAGGTAAAGATAGCCAGTAATTGCAGATGGTATGAGGATTTTGCATGTGAAGGAATATGGTGGTGAAGGCATAAACGCCCCTATGTGAGTGCACAAGAGATGAGAAAATAGTATATGCTGTGAACAAGTGGAGTTGCAGCAAGTGTAGAGGATTGATGGCAATGTGCTGGGGTATTATTGTGTTATGGAGAAGGTGTGGAAATGATGGCTGGAAGGATTAGTGAAATGTATATGCAGGTGACTGAATTGGAGGTGTGGAGGGAGTGAAAACATTGTGATTACTATGGATGATGAACAACAGGAGTGGTGAGAGGTAAGGTCAGTGTGCTGTTGTAGCAATGTGCTATTGGATTGTATGTTAGATGACAATGTATCTAAGAAGATACAGTTACTGGAATTTTCTATGAAATGGTGACAGATATGGCTGTAGGAATGGTTAGAGTAATAATTATACGACAGAAAAAAAAAATGAAGGTGTTAGAGATGTGAATGGTGGTTTGAACTGTGAGGAGTTAGAAACATAGCAGCTGGAAAGGTGATAGGTGAAAGGGGAAAGATGGAGTAAACATGTTGTGTAGCTAATGTGAGGGGTTATTATGATGTAAAATATACAGATGCTAGATATGAGGATGTAATGATGACAGTGAGGGTTCTATGGCAATGAATACTGCCATTTGCAGATATACCTATATCGGGTAGTAATGAAGAGATGTGAAGGAGAGATATTACTGCAACAGACCGATGCTATAACAAATGATGATAAAAGGGGATCGGTACGAAAGGTGATGGCTGAAGGGGTATTGGTACGAGTGATAGGGAGAGCAAATGCCACAGCACATTTTATCATGCAAAACTTGAAATGTTGTACTGAGGAAGGAAGATAAGGTGAATAGCTACAACAAACGTAAGTGGAGCCAATGTGGGAGCAGTTGCGACTGACTGCAAATGAAGGTGCTAATGGTGACTGGAGTGATCATTCATTGTTAATGCTCTCATCACCAGAAGGCAGCTGCCTTGTATCTAATAATGGAGTGATGGGCTGTGAAGGTTCTGCTGAACCGTGAATGTGTGACAGGCCACTGAGGATGTGATGTGGACTGTGAGAATACATGGTGTTTTGTGGAGGATGGGCACATGGTGGAATCAAAGGTTATAGCCACTGGAGGTGGGTGTTATGGCGACAACATAGGTACTGCCACGCTCTGTGAGTTCTTATTAGTTGATTATCTTCTAAAATTGCAAGGTGGCCTGATCTACTGCATCTAGTGATGCTGTAATTTGCTTTCAGCTGCCATAACATTGGCTTACCGTGATGTTGGCAAATGGACTCCAATGACATTAATGGATGAGTTTAGGCAAAATCCACCCATGGAGTCAAGCTTAATGACCAGAAAATCTAACACGATCTCCAACTAGCGATTTCCTCACAATATTAAACTACTTCCAGCATAGCTGGACCAGACAATTCCCAGCCAATAAGTTAAGCTCAAGCAGTATGACGAACATGGATTTTTGATAAACCAACATCTCAAGCAAATCATACACTACTCATTAATTTAAATATTTGATCAAGACAATAATGATAAGGCTTTAATAATGGATGTCATATTAGCCAGAATATAAAAATAAAATAACTTTCAATTACCTCTTTGCAGATTTTGTTACTGGTCAACTCTGCTCTTTGGCTTATTAAAACGTTGTGTCAGCTTGGGGATGCTATCTTGAAGGTCTGCATTCTTCGGACAACTCCTTGAGGTTGGAAGGTTCTGAAGAAACAACTCTTTGAATAACCTTGACATCAGACATAGCAGTAAAAGATCACTTTAGTTGAAATGAAACATATCTTTGGGCACGCTTGTTCTCATTCTCAAATCTGGGGGATGCTACCTTCCCAGAAATATCCTGATTGTGTAACTCTAGTTTCATAGAAAAAATGCAGAGTAATTTAATACCCTGTTCCAGAGAAATTAGATCAGGATTTGGTTTGCTTTCAGCAAACCAAATCTAAATCCGCCCTTGATCTTGGAATGACTGGTATAAACCTTGACGTTGCTGGGAGAGAACTAAGAGTTTTGGTTGGGCTTCAGTGCCTCATTTCATCAGAAAAATATCAATTCAGGAGTTTCAAGTGGGTTCTGATAGAAATGGAAACGATATTCATATTGCAGAACAACTTCCAAATTCCATTAGAGAACGTTTCTTATAATGTGCACTTTTGGGTGGGCTAATCCCCACCACCTTAAATTCTGATTCTATTATACTGTGACACACCTCTCAACATGGATGCTTCAAACAATTGATTTATCAGGTACTTCAGAGCAAAATTTAGTGCTTACCAGACTTCTTCAAGCAGTCGAACAAAGGCAGGATAAACAACCAATATGATAGATAACCAGTGAAACGTAAGACATAAAACATGTCTTTAAACCAGATGTATCTATGAGAGAAAGAAAATATAAGATGTAATATAGGAATCGACTGTGGTAAAGAGAAGAGAAAGAAAGAAAAAAAGAAAAGAAAAAATGAAAACAAAAAATCAATAACCCAAACAAGAAGATAATGAAATAAAAACAAATGACAATCAAAACAGGAAATGAAAGATCGGAGATAAGAAGAATGGTCATGAACAAAGGTTTAAATTTTCATAACAGAAGGAAGTCCAGATGAAGAAAGAACGACCCCCCTGAGGGTTTAAATCTCCATAGCAGGTGGATCGATCCTGCTATATGCAGGCCGATCCCACCTGCGGTATCTCTTGACAGAACGAAAATGAAGAATCCCATCCAGCATTATCATATTTTTTTTTTTTTTAAATTAACAGACGGGAACTAAAGGAAATAGCATATCAAAAGGAGGCCTCACCTGATGCAAATCGGGAAATCAAGATAACTAAAAAAAAAAAATATACACAATGCTAGAAAATAGAATCTACTATACCGTAGTAAAATACAAATGAGGAGAAATATGTTGGAATAGTGTCTTTCCTGTTAATTTTGCACAGGGTGGATCGATCCTCCTATATGCAGGTCGATCTTACCTTTATGCTTTTTAATGGAAAATAAGAAAGAAGAGGGGTAAAAAAAAAAAAAAAGAAGAAAATGAGAAGAGCAGGATTGAATCATAAAGGCTATACAAAAATTCAAACAGAAAGGGAAGGAAGATGGGAAGAGGGGAGTCACTTACCTTGTCCGCCCAAGGGGAAGTTTCAGGGAGGGGGACAGAGAAACGATTCTGGTTTATTGATCTTCAGTTCAGAATGGAATTACGATGCCTTGTATATGATTATAATATGATGCTCTTTCTCAATGAAGTTATGCAGAAGACTTTCCTCCGAGCATCGGGTGGATTCGACTCCTTCAAACAAGAAAAGGAAAGAGAAAAGGAGGGGAGAGGAAAAGGATCGAGAGAAGGTAAATGGTGGATGGAAGTGCAGGCGTTAATGGCTTCTTCCCCCCAAGAGATCCCCCCCTTTCAGAGGCTGGGATGCCTCTTCTTTAAAGAAAGTTGTTGGCCCGTTTGTTGAAGATGGAAGGCTGACAGAAGAAGAAACTGTTGAAGATGGAGGGTAGGAATGAGAGGGAGGATCGTGCGGGAGATGGCTGTTGGGAGATTTTCTAAAATTCCCAAGAGGGGGGCTCCTTTTCAGAACTTTTCTTAAAAAATGGTTTAAAAGGAGGTTTTTGGCAAAAATTCCATTTTCAAGTTTTTAAAAACTATTTGCTTTTCCTTAATTTTTTTTTTTTTTTCATATTGCTTTTCCATTTTTTTTTATATTTTTGTAGTAGAAAACTAAGGTTTTAAAAGAAAACAAAGTTTTAAACACTAAATTTTTGTATTTTTCTGAGGAATATTTACAAAAGTATTTTTCTGAGAATTTTAGATCATTTTGGGGAAATTTCTTCAGAAGAATGGGTTTGGACCCAGGTTTTGAGAAAATGTTCGAGTTTTGACACTCGAATCGAGGAATACAATGCAAAGGATCAAAACAAATGTCGGAGGAACTGTCCGAGCTATTTAAAAACTATTTTTGGTATTTTCTGTAAATTTAATTTAAAATTTGGACAACGAGGCTCAGATTTGGATCTGGACAATGGATCCAGACCCGAAATCAATTTAAACATATAAAATGAATTTAATTTCAATAAAGCTTGAGAAATATATTGGAATTTAGATTTAAAAGAGACTCAATTGTTCAGAAAATGATATCAAGGGTAAAAATGGAATATTTAAAAGATTTTGAAAATTTTGGGGTGTTCACATGTATGCTCACAATGCATCATGGGTCTTCTTATGCCAGTCACGACCTGTTTTCAAAGTTCGCTCCAGGATTCTAATCAGAATTTTATTGGTGGCCTTTGCCTAACCATTCTTTTGAGGATAATAGGGAGCGGAGAAATGATGCTGAATTCTGAACTTTGAGCCAAATGTCCTCATTCTCTCATTCTTGAAATGACTATCTGTGAACACCCCAAATTTTCCAAAAAATCCAAAAATGACCTTTTTGCCCCTGACCCCGTTTTCTGAGAAAATCAAGTCATTTCTTCAGATTCTCTAACTTAAATTCCATAAAGCTATATTCAAAATTAATTCTGGATCCGAATCCAGCACTTTAAATCCATATTTCCTCCAAAAATTTGGATCAAAAACCCATTTCTGAAGAAATTTCCTCAAAATAGCTTTTAAATTTTCAGAAAAACTCCCTTTTTGTAAATATTTTACAAAAACACAAAATTAGTTTTGCCCTTTTGGTTTCTCGCAAAAATCTAGGATTTTTATTCTAAAAATACAAAAAATTTGAAAAATAATACAAAAACCAAAATTTTGAGCCTTTTTTGAAAAACAATTTTGCTAAAAACATAGGGAACCTCCTTTTTGTAAAATTTTGAAAATCAAAGGGAGGGGGTCTTTTGCAAAAAAAAATTTAAGGGTTTCTCCTTCGTAAGGATAAGGAGGAAAAGGGAGCCGCCTCGATCACCTTCAGTCTGGCCCCTCTCTCTTTCTTTGACCCATCACACTCCTCCGTTACCAACCGAACACCTCCCTAAACCCTTCATCTCCACCAGAAATCCCTTCGGGATTCTTCTTCTCTCTCGTTAAAAAGGCACGGAAGGCCTCTTTTCCAGGGATCGATCCTCACCCCACCATATTTTAATCTCTCTTGGCACGATCGACTCTCGACCCCGACACCCTTCTTCCTCTGCTTCTTTTCATTCCCTTTTCCTATTCTCCTTCTCTTTGGGTTTTTCCCCCATTCGGCTGATCATTCTGGCAGCAGAGCTACAGGAAGCCCTACAGTCAAGTGTCATCACTCCTTCAAAGTTCCTGCCTCAACCAACTGCGGCTAGAGGTAAGTAATCACCTCCTTCCTCCTTCGACCTTCGGGGGAAAACTATCTTTAGGTTTTGTTACATTTTTTTTTTAGTTTTGATGGTGTTTTGATTTAATATTCTACTCATTTTTCTTTGATCATAATGCATCGGTGGTAGGGTTGACCTGTGTGTAGCAGGATCGCCCTACCCATTGCAACATTAACGGAATGGTTTCATTCCCATATATATATATATATATATATATATATATATATTTTTTTTTTCTTCTTCTTCTTCCCTTTTTTTTTTCTTTTTCTTTCTTCTTTCGTTTTACCTTTTGTTTTTGTCGATTTTGCATATGTCAATGTTTTCTTTATTACCTTGCACCTTGAGATTTCAATTTATATTGTTTCTTACATCCGATTTCTCGCTTTAATGGTGTCTGACTGCATTTTTTTTTTTTTTGAAAAGCTTTTCTGATGATTAGGCTCCCATCTAGATTTCATTTTTTTTTAGCAGTTGCAAAACCCCTTTCACCATTTAGCTGCATTATCAACGATTTTCATATGATATCCTGTGTCAATTCGTTGATAACCATTCACGGTCAGTGTTGACAAAGGGAAATTCCACTTACCTAGATCGAGTATCGATTTCCAAGAGCGGCAATGGAGCCCTCCTCTAGTTGATTTCAGGATGTTATTTTACCTTCATTACAAATACTCACAACAGTTCACGGTTGTTACGCAACCACACTTTTCACAACACCTAGCAGGACGACATTATCAAACATAACAGAAGGTTCAGAGACATGATCATATCCAGCGTCTTCTAGGTTGCCATGATCGTCAATTCCAGCTTTGGGTTTAACCAGGACCCAGCTCCTTCACATCGCATCCCTATGATTTGCTGAACAATCAGGAACGGTCAATCATCATCACATTCGATCCCAACTTACAGCTAGGCATTCGTCGAATTTCTTATACATGTGTATGCCATCATGCATTGTATTTTCCATTGTATCATATTGCATTAATTTGGGCATATCATTTATGTCGGGGGATTCATTTTAACTCCTTATTCTGGTCATTGAGTTCAATATATGCATTCTTTACAATTTTTGTAAATGTTGTTGTATGGTTCACATTGGACTGACATTAATTCTCAACTTCAGTAGCCTGTTCAGCATCATTGACTCATATCAGGACTGATGCAATTCTAGTTTTATGTGGAAAGACATTCTCCTGTTAATAATGTTTGGCGTCGTAACCTGGACAAATAGACCATTTTATTCTCTACCTAGATGTTTCTCAGCCAGAGGGAGGACTTAAAATTATATTTATCCATGTTAAAGGGAGTCACTGCAGAGATCATCTGGTACCAAGAGAAGTGATGAGTACTTTGATTACTTGTTTGTCTACTAGACAATATATCTGCTATATTTGTTATGCTTTCTCACAGGGAAAAGATCAAAATACAGGAAATGTGACTTTTCAGTGGTAATCTATGAGCGTGAAGATGGTTTGCCCAAAGTGTCTGTCTACAATCTTTCGGCTGCTGGAAAAGTGACAGGATGACTTCAAGATGGTCAAGTCATTGAAATTGTGTGATTATAACATGGTCAGTAGAGTCACTATCTTGAAGAAAGATGACATGGGGTTGTGAAGACTCAACACCTCATTCTGGCCCTAAATGATTGATCCGGCAAAGGCATATATGATAAGAGGGGTCATATTAGGTGCCATTATCCCAGGAGCTGTCAAAACTCCATATGCATTCATATAGTCACTAAACCAGGACTCTCCTTCACCATTAGCTTCAATGCCCGATTTTATGTTTTTCCACCTCCAGTCACTGACAACTTTTACTATGAACTAAAATTTTCATTTGTTTATTGTGTAGGCAGCCAATATGGGATCCAATTATGGATTGGAATGGATTGCTGCGTCTGGTAGCGGCTAACTACATTTGTCAGTTGATCCCTGTTTGCCTCTTTAATCTGATGTTTTGGGTCTCTCTCTCAAATCCCCACTTCATGCTGGTAGGAGGTTTTGCTCTGTTTCCCCATCAGGTACGCGAATTTTTAGTGATATATAATCCTGTAATGATGCTGTCAAAATTGTCGTGTCATTGCTATGTATCCTCTCATTATGCTTACATTTCCTACTTTTAAAAAGCTCAAACTAAAAATAAATGGTCATATTGATATCTGCTTGTATATAAGATTGTTAGGGTTCATTGGTCAAGCACCCACTCAACTGTTGTAAATATACCTTCCCTTCCCTTTTCATTTCCTGTTGTCACCATATACCATAATTTGCTGTAACATCCTATCCCATTCATTGTAACAAAATATGGTTATCTTTTCCTGTAAATATACAAAGTCTGGTTTAAGGTATAAGAATGGTTTATCAAATATGTTGTAGAGAAGGAAGAAAACTCAACTTAATTTCCTTCAAGCTTCAGAAATTTTCTGTTGAACTTTGCTATCGCTGGATAAAAGGTTAATCTCTAGAGCCATATATGTCCATTTAGAGGTTCATTCGCCATAATCCCATCTATATTTAGCATGTTATTCCAGTATATAATATTGCTCTACACCCCTTCACACACTGCAACAAATGCCGAGCCCTGTTGCAAGTCACATTTCATTTGTAATATCATCACTGCACATACCATGAACCCCTCCTGTAGGTATGGAGCATTCAGATGCTCTGATGGATGAAATTAGAATTGTGTAACATTTTGAAGGAGATAAAATTGAGATGGAATTAACAGATTTCTGGTCTTAAAGATCATCAATATTGGTAACACTAAAGTGGATAATGGTAACAGTGAGCAAGGTCGGACTCTTCGGTCTTGGTCTGGCTCCAGTATAGCCTGTGGGATAAGTGACTCCACCATGTCAAATGCTATTCTCCAGATGGACTCATTGCTGCTAACCTCCAGTGGAATGCAGATTCATCAGTTACATAGGGCGTCTTACTGATGCTTTTTCCACTATCTCCAAAGAAGTGTTGTTAACAATACTCCATCTGCCATTAATGCCTCAGATATCCCTTTAATTTATATATGTATTATCTATATCTGATAAAAACTTATATTCATAATGATGACCTGATCTCTTGCATTCGGTTTCCACTTATGTGCAAGTGTCCCAGCTACTTGAGGAAATACAAATATGGTGAGTCGACATCTTTTTAGTCATAATGATAGGGTATTACATTACCTACCATCTGCTGGACATTTTCGGCTCATCATCATATAAACCTTGTCCATCTGCTATATTCATTTCATATATAATATCCTCCACACTCTACACTTTGTCATCATACTTCCCTTCAATACCTTCACTACATGCGTCGGTCACTCACTTGCAAACAACATACTGCTATACCAACCCTTGTATATACGTGAGCGCCACAACCTAATGGTCATCGCAGCTCACAAACCTCCCCTTTACTATTTTTCATACACTCAGCTTACCTTAGCAACAACATTCACTCCCCATTGCATCCATATCCTACACACATCTTCCATTCTTGTCATATTAATGCATGTGCATTTCTCATTAGGTCTGAATCATGCCTTTAGGCATATATATCCTATTCCTCCATGTATATAAGCATTCTCATGTACATTCGGCATAATATTTTCCATTCATCCTATGCTAACATTGTTTTGCAGGAAACATGTGAAAAACTCTATTGTTTGAAGTCGAAAATTTGATTTTATGAGTTGTAATAGCTAGATTGGAATGAAAGTTTATATTTCCTGCTTTAGGTAGAATGGATGAGCATTATAGACATCATAAATTGTTTGTTCTCATGCATTTCTTCCTTTATTTTCTCAAATTCTCACAATGGTGAAACACGAATGGCACGTGCACCTTTTCATAAGAGATAAGTTAATTCTAAGTTGATGATTTACACCAACGGCCATAGTCGGGGGTGTAAACAAGACTTAATATTTTTATCTTTTATGAAATAACACTGGATCCGCACTGGATCCATTTTCAAAATTCATCATATTTTCTTAAGTATTTTCTTCTTTTATCAGAATTTAACTTAGGATTAACTCAAAATATATACCAATGGCCATAGTCAGGGTATATTGAGGGTTAATTTCATTTTAAATTCTATAAAAGCACCAAAAATGTATTTTATTCTTTACTTGAATTTAAATATGGTTATTATATAATATATCCAATGACCATAGTCAGGGATATATTATATCTTTAACCCCATTCTTAATTCACTTAAAGAATGAAATATGATTTTCAAATCCAATTTCAAACTTATTCAAATTCATTCATCATCTAGGGTAGAATTGCATCATATTTTCAAAAACTCCCTTTCAAAAACCCAAGTGATTGTGAATGTCTTTCTTCAAGCTTCTATTTCTATTCCAATTCTATCTCACTTCAAAGATTCAAAATTCAATTTCAAAGTCCAATTTGACTTTGAAATTCCCAAAATCATTTTATATTTCAAAATTCCAACTCAATTCAAAATTCAATTTCAAAGTTCAAATTAACTTTGAAGTTATCTTCTGATTTCAAAAATCAAATTCACCTCCCTTATCTTCAGTCAAGGTTTGGATTTGAATCTCAAAACTTAAATTCTGGGTTTCTAAAAACCCAGATCCATCTTTAAAAGTCCCATTTGGACTTCCAAAGCCCAAATCCAAAGTTAGATCTCAACTTGGATCCAGATTTCCAAGTATGAATCCCATCCTACTTTGGATCTTAGATTCAGATCCAAATTCCAATTCTTAGGATCCAGAACCCAATTCTACTTTGGATCTCAGACTTCAGATCCAAATCCATTCTAGGATCCAGAACCCAATTCTACATTTGGATCTCAGACTTCAGATCCACTCCATTTTAGGATCCAGAACCCAAATCCATCTTGGATTCCAAAGCTTGGATCCCATTCTGTTTAGGATCCAGAATCCAACTCCAATTCTAGATTTCAATTCCATTTTCGGATCTAATCTGAATCTCTTAAATCCATTTCTATTTTTTAATACCATTTTGATTTCCTCAGTCCAATTCCATTCAAAACTCCAAATCCAAATTCCACTTTAATTTCAATCCTTAAAACCAATTCCATTTACATTCCATATCAAGTTCCCATTTTAGATCCTAAATTCAAAATTCAATTTTGAATTCTATTCAGAATCCAGATCTTGGATTCAGATTTCATCTTGAAATGCCAACTTTTTAATCAATTCTATTTCTCAATTTTATTCAGATTTCCTAATTCCACCTTTTCTCCTGATTTAATTCCATTTTTCATTTCTATTTCTGATTCAAAGTCCATTTATGACTTTGAAAATTCCTTTCATCTCAAAGTTTCGAGATCATTTTCCAAATCCAGATTCATGTTCCTAAGCTCTTAATTATTCTAAAAACTTAGAATTTTAATTTTAAGTTCTAAGTTAAAATCATTTCTTTACTTTATCAGATTCACTTGGAAATTCTTCAAAATATTTTCAAAAAGAGCATACATCTTTGCATATTGCACAAGCATGATTCATTGTGCATTTAGACTTAGGATAAATACTTAGATAAATTCTTTGCAAAGCAAAAGGCATAAAATTCGACCCTTGGTTCGATTACCCCTGGTAAAGGCGCCAGGAACGGTCGAACCTCGTACCGACGAGCGGATCCCGTCTCCCAGTTTTCCCGCAAATATTTCAAAAACGGAGGCGAGTTATTTCAAAATTCTTCAAAATTAAGGTCAAGTGAAACCCGCAAAAGAGTTCCTCTTCTCTTCTCTTCTTTCTTTTCTCTTCTCTCTTTTCTTTCCGTCTTTTATCTTTCTCCCTTCAAAAAGGAGGAAAATAAGAGGTTGGAAAGGAAAAGAGAAGGAAGAGAGAGAATATTACGAGAGGAAAAATTTTGCGATGATCACAGTTTTGGCGACCGTGATGGGACTCGTCTTCGTCCGGTCGAATTTAATGCCTTTTGCTTTGTTTTGATATTCACTAAGTCTTTATTCTTCAATGTCAGCTACATTTTCCATGCAAACCTTAGGAAGCCTAGACTCTGTCTTAAGCTGACATTATTACATATAGGATCTAAGTATGGTTTGGTAGGACCATATTGAGGAGATTATCCATGTTCACATTAGACTTAGGTCTTAAATACCACTCTCCTCAATTTTATGGATTAAATGCAAAACAATGTATGCAAGTGTATGCTTCTCTTTATTTAAATCTATCTCTTTAGGACTTGCATTAGAGCCATTTGATTTCTTGCATGTTGCACATATTTTGAAAACCCCCTTACCTAATATTGTCTCGGTCTTCACGTTGCTGGGCTGTCTCACTGAACCATAGTTCGGGAGAGAGCCTCACAACTGGACCACTTATTTGGGTTCGCGCCCCCCTACCACGTACCTAAGGGCCATAGTCCGAGGTATATCGGTAGGTGCTCAAGGATGTTGGGAAGCCATTACCTTGGAACCGGAGGAATATCTTTATGCTACGTACTTCGAGCTTCAGCTTGAGTATATCGACTTATCTTGCTTGGAATCAGATGATCTGAACCCTAGAGTTAGGATTAAGGTCCTACAAGCCATTTCAAAATATTGCATTTAGAGTCAGCCTCTAGGGAGTGCTGTTTGTGCATCCTTGTTTGTATATCTATGATTGTATGATATTTTATATTCCCTATATTTTCCAAAACCCTGGGTATATATTATTCAAAATTTCCTCCTTGTTTTAAAACCCAGGTGTATTTTCCTTTTTCTTCTCTTAATTTCTTCTAATTCTTTTTTATCCTGCCTGCAATTCTTCAAAATTTTCTTTTCTATATTCTATTCCTTACCCTCATTTACAATAAAATATCTTTTTTCAGGATATGTCTTTTTCAAAATTTATCTTTATTCACATTTTACTTGTCTATCCTTTTTAGAAAAACAAACGCGGTTGTCGCAAATTTTGGTGACAACCCGATCCCTCGTAATGGGATGTTTTCATTTTCAGATTATAACTTCCTCCTTTATTAAAATTTCTTCCTTGATCTTTTCTAAAAACCCCATTTATGCTCTACAGAGAGTATCAACGTTATCAGTTGAGTCAGGCAAAGCTCAGAGATTACACTGCTCTAAAACATCCCAGTTATAAGCAGAGAGAGTAAGGAATGGATTCTCAAAAGTTTGTCAGAAGGGGGGTTCAGGACAGCAAAAGTGAGATTGATCCCGCGATATACCAATTATTCAAAAAGATGATGGTTGAGATCTTGTCTGAACAAGCTGAAGCCAATTGCGGAAAATCTCCCCCAGAAGGAAAGGCACCTGTCACTTTCCCCATGAGTGAATACGGCAATATCGGTATAGGAAATTCCAAAGCCAGCAGGAGCAACAACCAAGGCAGCCAGAGCAGCAACTTGAGAGAGCATAAAAGCCAGATTGGGAAATACTGTGAAAACCATGATAGACCTCTTCAATACAGTCCTCAGCAAAAAGGCAAGAAGCAAGGAGAACCAAAGCGTAAGGATTGGAGCAGGGATCGAGATTTCACTCCTTTGGATGAACCGCTCGACAAAATCCTCGAATACATGATGGCCAACGGATTACTCACGCTCCCAAAAGCCGTCAGCCCTTCCACAGTCATGGGAAAATATATAGACCAGTTCTGCAGATACCATCAAGTAACAGGGCATGACATTGAGCATTGCTTCATCTTCAAGAATATAGTTCAAGACTGCCTTGATAAGAATCTCTTTGTCAAAAACGAAGAAGAAAAGCATCTGAATCTCCTAAACATGCAAGCTCAGTCCAGCTACCAGGCAAGGGTCAGTGCTCAGCAGAAGCCAAACAAGCCGAAGAAAGCGAAGCATGAAGGTTGGGGTTATGATCGTCAGCTTACCCCTCTAGGTCAGCCGATCGAAGAAGTTCTCCAATACCTGCTCGAGAAAGAAATGATCAAACTCCCAAAGCAGGATGATCCCTCTGTCACCAAAGGGAAATGGAAGAATCGCTTTTGCAAGTTTCATCGAGCGAGGGGGCATGACACGGAGCGCTGCTTCGTCCTCAAAAACATTGTGCAGGATTACATTGATAAAGAGCTTCTGGTACCAAAGGAAGGAGAAGAGCAGCCTGCAGTTTCAGCTGGACCTTTTTCAGACCAATCAGAGAATTGAGAATGCCAAGAGTTTTCCGCTTTCATCCCTTTCTGTCAGTCACTTTGTAGGGGCAAGTCAGCCCAGTCTTTGTGACTCTTTTTAGTTAAAATGCTTGTAAATATTCAGTTCTGTTATCAACTTTTTGCTCATCAATGAAATGTCGATTTTCTTTATACCTTTTGATATTCAATACTTTCTTCTTTTTGCTATATTGGGGCATTAAATTTCTTTTTCAAAAAATTCGGGACAATCCTGACATCATTCATGAGAGAAATGATATTACCTATGAGGGTCTTTCAAAAATCATGAAAATTTTAGTTCATATATTTTATTACAACCTTTTTCAAAGATCAACCCTTGCGTTGATCATATTTTCTGAAAACTGATTTCAAATTATCACATTTCAAAGATCAACTCTTGTGTTGATCATATTTTCCAAAGAATTGACTTTGAATCATTACATTCAAAGATCAACCCTTGTGTTGATCATATTTTCAAAAATTGACTTCGAATCATTACATTCAAAGATCAACCCTTGTGTTGATCATATTTTCAAAAATTAACTTCGAATCATTACATTCAAAGATCAACCCTTGTGTTGATCATATTTTCTAAAAATTAATTTCGAATCATTACATTCAAAGATCAACCCTTGTGTTGATCATATTTTCTAAAAATTAATTTCGGATCATTACATTCAAAGATCAACCCTTGTGTTGATCATATTTTCTAAAAATTAATTTCGAACCATTACATTCAAAGAATCAACCCTTGCGTTGATCATATTTTCTGAAAATTGATTTCAAATTATTGCATTTCAAAGATCAACCCTTGAGTTGATCATATTTTCCAAAAATTGACTTTGAATCATTACATTCAAAGATCAACCCTTGTGTTGATCATATTTTCTAAAAATTGGTTTCAAACCATTACATTCAAAGATCAACCCTTGTGTTGATCTCATTTTCCAAAATTTGATTTCATTACATTCAAACACCAACTCTTGTGTTGATCATATTTTCCTAAAAATTGATTTCAAATCATTTGCATTCAAAGATCAACCCTTGTGCTGATCTCATTTTTCAAAAATTTGATTTTATTGCATTCAAAGATCAATCCTGGTGTTGATTATGTTTTCTAAAAATTAATTTCAAATCATTGCATTCAAAGATCAACCCCTGTGTTGATCATATTTTCTAAAAATTAATTTCAAATCATTGCATTCAAAGATCAACCCCTGTGTTGATCATATTTTCTAAAAATTGATTTCAAATCATTGCATTCAAAGATCAACCCCTGTGTTGATCATATTTTCTAAAAATTGATTTTGAATCATTGCATTCCAATATCAACCCTCGGGTTGATCATATTTTCTACAAATTGATTTTCAAATCATTGCTTCAAAAAATTAACCCTCATGATGATCTCTCATGAATGATCCCCTTTCAAAGATTAGCTCTCGTGGTTAAACCTTCTTTCCAAAAATGATTTTTCTCATTTTTCTTCTCTCATTTTAAAGATCCCACATGCAGGCTGGATCAAACTCTCTTTCTCAACTTTTATCAACCTTTTGTTTATCCATCTTTATCAGTTTTATCAATTTTTATTCATTTTTATTATTATTCATCCATTTTATTAATTCTCCTTGATTCTTATTTTCAAAAATTACCCTTTCAGGTTAAGGGATAAACCTGATGCCTCTTTCCCATGAGATATTTCTTTTTTCTTCTTTTTTTTCTTTTCTTCTTTCCCCCTTCAGGTTAAGGGATAAACCTGAAACCTCATCCTATGAGGTCCTTCTTTCTTCAGGATAAGGGATAGTCCTGAATGTCTTTCTCTTTTCAAGCTTCATTAATCTCTGTTAAATCTTTTTCTTTATTCAATTTTATCAGTTTTATTTCTTAATTAAATTTTAATTCTTCCAATTCTTTATCAAAGCTTTTTTATCAGCTTTTGCTTAAATTTTATTCTTTTTCCATTCAGGATAAGGGATGATCCTGAAACCCCTCATAGGAGCAACAATGCTACCTGTGAGAATTCTTTCCATAAAATTTCCTTGATTCTTCTCTTTCGTCAAATCTCCCATCAATTTCTATCTCTTCTCATTTGTTCTTTAAATTTTATTTCCTCTCCAATCAAGATAAGGGGGCAATCAGATCATTCAGTCCCCTAAATGGTCATTCTCAATCCTAGGTCCGGTCCTCGCACTGGCAAAATTTCCAAAACTCAATCTCTTGTCAAAAACCCGAGTTTTCACTCGGGCTTCTCCCTTTATTCTTTCGTTCGAAGTTCTGAGTTCCGACTAGGACTTCCTTTTGAATCCAATCCTCGCATTGGAAATTCCTTTGAAAATCTGAGTTCCAGCTCGGGTTTTTCTTTTATTATTTTCAGTCGAAGTTCTGAGTTCCGACCAGGACTTTCTTTTGAATCCAATCCTCGCATTGGAAATTCCTTTGAAAATCCGAGTTCCAGCTCGGGTTTTTCTTCTATTATGTTCAGTTGAAGTTCTGAGTTCCGACTAGGACTTCCTTTTGAATCCAATCCTCGCATTGGAAATTCCTTTAAAAATCCGAGTTCCAGCTCGGGTTTTTCTTCTATTATTTTCAGTCGAAGTTCTGAGTTCCGACCAGGACTTCCTTTTGAATCCAATCCTCGCGTTGGAAATCCTTCATTCCTTTGGAAATCCGAGTTCCAGCTCGGATTTTTCTTCTATTATTTTCAGTCGAAGTTCTGAGTTCCGACCAGGACTTCCTTTTGAATCCAATCCTCGCATTGGAAATCCTTCATTCTTTTGGAAATCCGAGTTCCAGCTCCGATTTTTCTTCTATTATTTTTAGTCGAAGTTCTGAGTTCCGACCAGGACTTCCTTTTGAATCCAATCCTCGCATTGGAAATCCATCATTTCTTCTTCCCCTTCAGGTTAAGGGATAAGCCTGATACCTCCTGCTAACGAGGTATTTCTTTCCTTCCTTCCCAGTTCAGGATAAGGAGATAAATCCTGAAAACAGACCACCACGCAGTTAGGATGAGACGGTCCATTGAATTCAGAATCTCTCATCAAATTTTACCTTTCTTAGCTCATCTTCACAACCCAGTCCTCGCATTGTTTATTCCTCAAAATTTTCAATCATATGTTGAGCTCATTTAGAAAATCCGATCCTCGTATCGGTAACCTTCTGAAATTCAGTGTTCTGATCAAATTCTTTCCTTTCTACAAAATTCAAGATCTGACTTAAATCTGATGTATTTCCAAAAGATCCAACTTTCGTTGGTCATATATTTCCAAAAGATCCAGCTTTTTCTGGTCATGTATTTCAAATGTCCCAGCTTTTGCTGGTCAGGTATTTCAAACGTTCCAGCTTTCGCTGGTCATGTATTTCAAACGTTCCAGCTTTTTGCTGGTCATGTATTCCAAACGTTTCAGCTTTCGCTGGTCGGGTATTTCAAAGGTTCCAGCTTTTGCTGGTCATGTATTTATAAAATCAAAAGATTGCAACTCAAGTCTCATCAAAATCTATATTGAATGATTATTTCACAAAGAATTCATGAAAACTTTGCCAATTTGCTAAAAGCATTTGTTGATTCTAAATATTCTTACTCCACAAAAAGAATTCTCTCAGATTACCTCCTGTATTTCCTTCCAAAAGGTGAAACTTTTTGCGAAAAAAAGGTAAAATTCAAATCTTTTCTTGTTGATCAGCCAAAAGGACGTAAGAAATGTCCTCAATATGATCAATGAAAGAAATCTTCAATGATGTTGAAAAGCAAGAAACAAATTGATATTGATCTTGGCTATGGCGCATGTTTTAAAATGACTTTCTGGCAATCCGGCAGTGGGAATATCCTGAGCTACAAAAGAATCCACTTAATCCATATCTTCTCATTTTCTAAGCTACAATCAAATATCCGCTAAAGGGATCTCTCAATTGTCGTCAAGATAAAGGCAAATTAAGCGAGTAGACCCCCGGGGCCAAAGAAGATTTGAAACATCAACAAGATGATGGAGTTTGTGACGGATCCTTCCAGGGAAAGTTCGGATCACTGTCGAGATGAAGGCAGATGCGATGAACCTACCGACAAACCCTAAAAGATATTTGATTCCAGCTATCATCTAAAGACCTTTTGAGCCAATATCATATACAATCCCTGAGAGAAAGAAGGATCGGAGCATCTCCAAGATGAAGGAGTTTGTGACATACCCTTCCCTGAAAAAGAGAAAAAAAAAAGTCAGGACATCCAAATGAAGGATGATGTGAAAAACCGAGAAAGCCCAATGACTCAAAAAGAGTGCAAAAAGATCATCGTGGGAAAACACCCAGATATCAAACTGCCAAAGTTGCCAGAAGTCATCTTTTCTCATGCAAAACTCTTTTATCAATATCTCTTCATTTCCTGCTTTTATGAAATTAAGAATATTTCTTTTATTCTCATATCAGGGAAATGGATAGCTTCCTTGAAGAAAATCATCAGTGCTAAAATTTTGAATTTGACTCTTAGAACTGAGGAGTTAACCTCATTGGAGGAAATACTCTAAGTAAAAGAGGGAATATCTTTGCACATACATGCACATTTAGAAGCGTTTGAATCTACTATGATTTTATCTTATTGGCAAAATTTTCTAGCTATTCCAAGAATAAAATAAACATTCAATATCCATTTTGATGCAACCTAACATTGTTTATATTTCCCAAAAAAGAGTTGCCTCTGAAGGAAGTATCTCTTCCTGTCCCATCACGGTTTTCTCATTGAAGAATCCCGTATGGATAACCCACTCAGGATAAGGGTCAAACCTAAACCATTTGTGAAAGATCATTTAATTTCAAAAGCTATTTCAGTCTCAGCAATGAGATGCCCAATTTCTTCCCCTTTTCAAAGCTTTAGGGACTCTATATTTCCTCCTTTCGCAAAAACCCCTTTCGGATTTGTTCGTCCAAATTCCGAAGGTCCCATCATGCTTTCTCCATTTTTGAGAAACCTGTATGGTAGATTTCCCCCACTCAGGATAAGGGTCAAACCTGAACCATTTGCGAAAGATCATTTACTTCAAAAGCTATTTCAGTCTCAGCAATGAGACGCCCAATTTCTTCCCCTTTTCAAAGCTTTAGGGACTTTATATTTCCTCCTTTCGCAAAAAACCCTCTCGGATTTTTTTGTCCAAATTCCGAAGGTCCCATCGTGCTTTCTCCATTTTTGAGAAACCTGTATGGTAGATTTCCCCCACTCAAGATAAGGGTCAAACCTGAACCATTTGCGAAAGATCATTTAATTTCAAAAGCTATTTCAGTCTCAGCAATGAGACGCCCAATTTCTTCCCCTTTTCAAAGCTTTAGGGACTCTATATTTCCTCCTTTCGCAAAAACCCCTCTCGGATTTGTTCGTCCAAATTCCGAAGGTCCCATCGTGCTTTCTCCATTTTTGAGAAACCTGTATGGTAGATTTCCCCCACTCAGGATAAGGGGCAAACCTGAACCATTTGCGAAAGATCATTTAATTTCAAAAGCTATTTCAGTCTCAGCAAAGAGACGCCCAATTTCTTCCCCTTTTCAAAGCTTTAGGGACTCTATATTTCCTCCTTTCGCAAAAACCCCTCTCGGATTTGTTCGTCCAAATTCCGAAGGTCCCATCGTGCTTTCTCCATTTTTGAGAAACCAGTATGGTAGATTTCCCCCACTCAGGATAAGGGGCAAACCTGAACAATTTGCGAAAGATCATTTAATTTCAAAAGCTATTTCAGTCTCAGCAAAGAGACGCCCAATTTCTTCCCCTTTTCAAAGCTTTAGGGACTCTATATTTCCTCCTTTCGCAAAAACCCCTCTCGGATTTGTTCGTCCAAATTCCGAAGGTCCCATCGTGCTTTCTACATTTTTGAGAAACCTGTATGGTAGATTTCCCCCACTCAGGATATAGGTCAAACCTGAACCATTTGCGAAAAATCATTTACTTCAAAAGCTATTTCAGTCTCAACAATGAGACGCACCATTTCTTCCCCTTTTCAAAGCTTTAGGGACTCTATATTTCCTCCTTTTGCAAAAACCCCTCTCGGATTTGTTCGTCCAAATTCCGAAGGTCCTATCGTGCTTTCTCCATTTTTGAGAAACCTGTATGGTAGATTTCCCCCACTCAGGATAAGGGTCAAACCTGAACCATTTGCGAAAGATCATTTAATTTCAAAAGCTATTTCAGTCTCAGCAATGAGACGCCCAATTTCTTCCCCTTTTCAAAGCTTTAGGGACTCTATATTTCTTCCTTTCGCAAAAACCCCACTCGGATTTGTTCGTCCAAATTTCGAAGGTATCATCGTGCTTTCTCCATTTCTGAGAAACCCATATGGTAGATTTCCTATCCAGATTAAGAGTCAACCCGGAACCTCGCTTCGCGAGGTATCTTCGTTGCAGGTTTGGGTTAAACCTGAGTCACATTCCAATGAGATTCCTCATTTTTGACGAGATGTTTTCTTCCAGTCCCACCATGGTTCTTCCCATCAAGGAACCCATGCTTCATATATTCCTCCAAGAAAGGATCATACTCGAGCTTCATTTCACAAGGCCTTTTCCAAAAATGTCCCATCAAGGTCCTCATGTATTCCTTTCCTTATCTGATTCATCTTGACATATTTTCGTCTCATCCAGGTTAAGGGCTACACCTGAATCATTCCGATAAGAGTATCTTGTCTCACCCACGAGACCTGATCGAAATTCTCATTTCTCACCATTTTGGAATTTCCATCTAAAAGTCCCATCACGATTTCCTTATCTTTTACTCAATCATATCATTTTGAGGATTTCGTCTCCCCAAAACCATTCAGGATAAGGTTTTAAGCCTAAAAAGCCATATTTTCAAAATAATTCTTCCACACCCAGTTCAGACCCACTGACTGGGGCATTTTCAAAATTTGGAGTGTTGTCTTTGCCACTAAGCTCGGCTTTCAAACCGGCTTAGTAGCAAAGAGGGGCATCTGTGAACACCCCAAATTTTCCAAAAAATCCAAAAATGACCTTTTTGCCCCTGACCCCGTTTTCTGAGAAAATCAAGTCATTTCTTCAGATTCTCTGAATTAAATTCCATAAAACTATATTCAAAATTAATTCTGGATCCGAATCCAGCACTTTAAATCCATATTTCCTCCAAAAATTTGGATCAAAAACCCATTTCTGAAGAAATTTCCTCAAAATAGCTTTTAAATTTTCAGAAAAACTCCTTTTTTGTAAATATTTTACAAAAACACAAAATTAGTTTTGACCTTTTGGTTTCTCGTAAAAATCTAGGATTTTTATTCTAAAAATACAAAAAATTTGAAAAATAATACAAAAACCAAAAATTTGGAAAAATTTTGAGCCTTTTTTGAAAAACAATTTTGCTAAAAACATCGGGAACCTCCTTTTTGTAAAATTTTGAAAATCAAAGGGAGGGGGTCTTTTGCAAAAAAAATTTTTAGGGTTTCTCCTTCGTAAGGATAAGGAGGAAAAGGGAGCCGCCTCGATCACCTTCAGTCTGGCCCCTCTCTCTTTCTCTGACCCATCGCACTCCTCCGTTACCAACCGAACACCTCCCTAAACCCTTCATCTCCACCAGAAATCCCTTCGGGATTCTTCTTCTCTCTCGTTAAAAAGGCACGGAAGGCCTCTTTTCTAGGGATCGATCCTCACCCCACCATATTTTAATCTCTCTTGGCACGATCGACTCTCGACCCCGACACCCTTCTTCCTCTGCTTCTTTTCTTTCCCTTTTCCTATTCTCCTTCTCTTTGGGTTTTTCCCCATTCGGCTGATCATTCCGGCAGCAGAGCTACAGGAAGCCCTACAGTCAAGTGTCATCACTCCTTCAAAGTTCCTGCCTCAACCAACTGCGGCTAGAGGTAAGTAATCACCTCCTTCGACCTTCGGGGGAAAACTATCTTTAGGTTTTGTTACATTTTTTTTTTAGTTTTGATGGTGTTTTGATTTAATGTTCTACTCGTTTTTCTTTGATCATAATGCATCAGTGGTAGGGTTGACCTGTGTGTAGCAGGATCGCCCTACCCATTGCAACATTAACGGAATGGTTTCATTCCCATATATATATATATATATATATATTCTTCTTCTTCTTCCCTTTTTTTTTTTTTCTTTCTTCTTTCATTTTACCTTTTGTTTTTGTTGATTTTGCATATGTCAACGTTTTCTTTATTACCTTGCACCTTGAGATTTCAATTTATATTGTTTCTTACATCCGATTTCTCGCTTTAATGGTGTCTGACTGCATTTTTTTTTTTGAAAAGCTTTTCTGATGATTAGGCTCCCATCTAGATTTCATTTTTTTTTTAGCAGTTGCAAAACCCCTTTCACCATTTAGCTGCATTATCAACGATTTTCATATGGTATCCTGTGTCAATTCGTTGATAACCATTCACGGTCAGTGTTGACCAAGGGAAATTCCACTTACCTAGATCGAGTATCGATTTCCAAGAGCGGCAATGGAGCCCTCCTCTAGTTGATTTCAGGATGTTATTTTACCTTCATTACAAATACTCACAACAGTTCACGGTTGTTACGCAACCACACTTTTCACAACACCTAGCAGGACGACATTATCAAACATAACAGAAGGTTCAAAGACATGATCATATCCAACGTCTTCTAGGTTGCCATGATCGTCAATTCCAGCTTTGGGTTTAACCAGGACCCAGCTCCTTCACATCGCATCCCTATGATTTGCTGAACAATCAGGAACGGTCAATCATCATCACATTCGATCCCAACTTACAGCTAGGCATTCGTCGAATTTCTTATACATGTGTATGCCATCATGCATTGTATTTTCCATTGTATCATATTGCATTAATTTGGGCATATCATTTATGTCGGGGGATTCATTTTAACTCCTTATTCTGGTCATTGAGTTCAATATATGCATTCTTTACAATTTTTGTAAATGTTGTTGTATGGTTCACATTGGACTGACATTAATTTGTAACTTCAGTAGCCTGTTCAGCATCATTGACTCATATCAGGACTGATGCAATTCTAGTTTTATGTGGAAAGACATTCTCCTGTTAATAATGTTTGGCGTCGTAACCTGGACAAATAGACCATTTTATTCTCTACCTAGATGTTTCTTAGTCAGAGGGAGGACTTAAAATTATATTTATCCATGTTAAAGGGAGTCACTGCAGAGATCATCTGGTACCAAGAGAAGTGATGAGTACTTTGATTACTTGTTTGTCTACTAGACAATATATCTGCTATATCTGTTCTGCTTTCTCACAGGGAAAAGATCAAAATACAGGAAATGTGACTTTTCAGTGGTAATCTATGAGCGTGAAGATGGTTTGCCCAAAGTGTCTGTCTACAATCTTTCGGCTGCTGGAAAAGTGACAGGATGACTTCAAGATGGTCAAGTCATTGAAATTGTGTGATTATAACATGGTCAGTAGAGTCACTATCTTGAAGAAAGATGACATGGGGTTGTGAAGACTCAACACCTCATTCCGGCCCTAAATGATTGATCCGGCAAAGGCATATATGATAAGAGGGGTCATATTAGGTGCCATTATCCCAGGAGCTGTCAAAACTCCATATGCATTCATATAGTCACTAAACCAGGACTCTCCTTCACCATTAGCTTCAACGCCCGATTTTATGTTTTTCTACCTCCAGTCACTGACAACTTTTACTGTGAACTAAAATTTTCATTTGTTTATTGTGTAGGCAGCCAATATGGGATCCAATTATGGATTGGAATGGATTGTTGCGTCTGGTAGCGGCTAACTACATTTGTCAGTTGATCCCTGTTTGCCCCTTTAATCTGATGTTTTGGGTCTCTCTCTCAAATCCCCACTTCATGCTGGTAGGAGGTTTTGCTCTGTTTCCCCATCAGGTACGCGAATTTTTAGTGATATATAATCCTGTAATGATGCTGTCAAAATTGTCGTGTCATTGCTATGTATCCTCTCATTATGCTTACATTTCCTACTTTTAAAAAGCTCAAACTAAAAATAAATGGACATATTGATATCTGCTTGTATATAAGATTGTTTGGGTTCATTGGTCAAGCACCCACTCACCTGTTGTAAATATACCTTCCCTTCCCTTTTCATTTCCTGTTGTCACCATATACCATAATTTGTTGTAACATCCTATCCCATTCATTGTAACAAAATATGGTTATCTTTTCCTGTAAATATACAAAGTTTGGTTTAAGGTATAAGAATGGTTTATCAAATATGTTGTAGAGAAGGAAAAAAACTCAACTTAATTTCCTTCAAGCTTCAGAAATTTTCTGTTGAACTTTGCTATCGCTGGATAAAAAGTTAATCTCTAGAGCCATATATGTCCATTTAGAGGTTCATTCGCCATAATCCCATCTATATTTAGCATGTTATTCCAGTATATAATATTGCTCTACACCCCTTCACACACTACAACAAATGCCGAGCCCTGTTGCAAGTCACATTTCATTTGTAATATCATCACTGCACATACCATGAACCCCTCCTGTAGGTATGGAGCATTCAGATGCTCTGATGGATGAAATTAGAATTGTGTAACATTTTGAAGGAGATAAAATTGAGATGGAATTAACAAATTTCTGGTCTTAAAGATCATCAATATTGGTAACACTAAAGTGGATAATGGTAACAGTGAGCAAGGTCGGACTCTTCGGTCTTGGTCTGGCTCTAGTATAGCCTGTGGGATAAGTGACTCCACCATGTCAAATGCTATTCTCCAGATGGACTCACTGCTGCTAACCTCCAGTGGAATGCAGATTCGTCAGTTACATAGGGCGTCTTACTGATGCTTTTTCCACTATCTCCAAAGAAGTGTTGTTAACAGTACTCCATCTGCCATTAATGCCTCAGATATCCCTTTAATTTATATTTGTATTATCTATATCTGATAAAAACTTATATTCATAATGATGACCTGATCTCTTGCATTCGGTTTCCACTTATGTGCAAGTGTCCCAGCTACTTGAGGAAATACAAATATGGTGAGTCGACATCTTTTTAGTCATAATGATAGGGTATTACATTACCTACCATCTGCTGGACATTTTTGGCTCATCATCATATAAACCTTGTCCATCTGCTATATTCATTTCATATATAATATCCTCCACACTCTACACTTTGTCATCATACTTCCCTTCAATACCTTCACTACATGCGTCGGTCACTCACTTGCAAACAACATACTGCTATACCAACCCCTGTATATACGTGAGCGCCACAACCTAATGGTCATCGCAGCTCACAAACCTCCCCTTTACTATTTTTCATACACTCAGCTTACCTTAGCAACAACATTCACTCCCCATTGCATCCACATCCTACACACATCTTCCATTCTTGTCATATTAATGCATGTGCATTTCTCATTAGGTCTGAATCATGCCTTTAGGCATATATATCCTATTCCTCCATGTATATAAGCATTCTCATGTACATTCGGCATAATATTTTCTATTCATCCTATGCTAACATTGTTTTGCAGGAAACATGTGAAAAAGTCTATTGTTTGAAGTGGAAAATTTGATTTTATGAGTTGTAATAGCTAGATTGGAATGAAAGTTTATATTTCCTGCTTTAGGTAGAATGGATGAGCATTATAGACATCATAAATTGTTTGTTCTCATGCATTTCTTCCTTTATTTTCTCAAATTCTCACAATGGTGAAACACGAATGGCACGTGCACCTTTTCATAAGAGATAAGTTAATTCTAAGTTGATGATTTACACCAACGGCCATAGTCGAGGGTGTAAACAAGACTTAATATTTTTATCTTTTATGAAATAACACTGGATCCGCACTGGATCCATTTTCAAAATTCATCATATTTTCTTAAGTATTTTCTTCTTTTATCAGAATTTAACTTAGGATTAACTCAAAATATATACCAATGGCCATAGTCAGGGTATATTGAGGGTTAATTTCATTTTAAATTCTATAAAAGCACCAAAAATGTATTTTATTCTTTACTTGAATTTAAATATGGTTATTATATAATATATCCAATGACCATAGTCAGGGATATATTATATCTTTAACCCCATTCTTAATTCACTTAAAGAATGAAATATGATTTTCAAATCCAATTTCAAACTTATTCAAATTCATTCATCATCTAGGGTAGAATTGCATCATATTTTCAAAAACTCCCTTTCAAAAACCCAAGTGATTGTGAATGTCTTTCTTCAAGCTTCTATTTCTATTCCAATTCTATCTCACTTCAAAGATTCAAAATTCAATTTCAAAGTCCAATTTGACTTTGAAATTCCCAAAATCATTTTATATTTCAAAATTCCAACTCAATTCAAAATTCAATTTAAAGTTCAAATTAACTTTGAAGTTATCTTCTGATTTCAAAAATCAAATTCACCTCCCTTATCTTCAGTCAAGGTTTGGATTTGAATCTCAAAACTTAAATTCTGGGTTTCTAAAAACCCAGATCCATCTTTTAAAGTCCCATTTGGACTTCCAAAGCCCAAATCCAAAGTTAGATCTCAACTTGGATCCAGATTTCCAAGTATGAATCCCATCCTACTTTGGATCTCAGATTCAGATCCAAATTCCAATTCTTAGGATCCAGAACCCAATTCTACTTTGGATCTCAGACTTCAGATCCAAATCCATTCTAGGATCCAGAACCCAATTCTACATTTGGATCTCAGACTTCAGATCCACTCCATTTTAGGATCCAGAACCCAAATCCATCTTGGATTCCAAAGCTTGGATCCCATTCTGTTTAGGATCCAGAATCCAACTCCAATTCTAGATTTCAATTCCATTTTCGGATCTAATCTGAATCTCTTAAATCCATTTCTATTTTTTAATACCATTTTGATTTCCTCAGTCCAATTCCATTCAAAACTCCAAATCCAAATTCCACTTTAATTTCAATCCTTAAAACCAATTCCATTTACATTCCATATCAAGTTCCCATTTTAGATCCTAAATTCAAAATTCAATTTTGAATTCTATTCAGAATCCAGATCTTGGATTCAGATTTCATCTTGAAATGCCAACTTTTTAATCAATTCTATTTCTCAATTTTATTCAGATTTCCTAATTCCACCTTTTCTCCTGATTTAATTCCATTTTTCATTTCTATTTCTGATTCAAAGTCCATTTATGACTTTGAAAATTTCTTTCATCTCAAAGTTTCGAGATCATTTTCCAAATCCAGATTCATGTTCCTAAGCTCTTAATTATTCTAAAAACTTAGAATTTTAATTTTAAGTTCTAAGTTAAAATCATTTCTTCACTTTATCAGATTCACTTGAAAATTCTTCAAAATATTTTCAAAAAGAGCATACATCTTTGCATATTGCACAAGCATGATTCATTGTGCATTTAGACTTAGGATAAATACTTAGATAAATTCTTTGCAAAGCAAAAGGCATAAAATTCGACCCTTGGTTCGATTACCCCTGGTAAAGGCGCCAGGAACGGTCGAACCTCGTACCGACGAGCGGATCCCGTCTCCCAGTTTTCCCGCAAATATTTCAAAAACAGAGGCGAGTTATTTCAAAATTCTTCAAAATTAAGGTCAAGTGAAACCCGCAAAAGAGTTCCTCTTCTCTTCTCTTCTTTCTTTTCTCTTCTCTCTTTTCTTTCCGTCTTTTATCTTTCTCCCTTCAAAAAGGAGGAAAATAAGAGGTTGGAAAGGAAAAGAGAAGGAAGAGAGAGAATATTACGAGAGGAAAAATTTTGCGATGATCACAGTTTTGGCGACCGTGATGGGACTCGTCTTCGTCCGGTCGAATTTAATGCCTTTTGCTTTGTTTTGATATTCACTAAGTCTTTATTCTTCAATGTCAGCTACATTTTCCATGCAAACCTTAGGAAGCCTAGACTCTGTCTTAAGCTGACATTATTACATATAGGATCTAAGTATGGTTTGGTAGGACCATATTGAGGAGATTATCCATGTTCACATTAGACTTAGGTCTTAAATACCACTCTCCTCAATTTTATGGATTAAATGCAAAACAATGTATGCAAGTGTATGCTTCTCTTTATTTAAATCTATCTCTTTAGGACTTGCATTAGAGCCATTTGATTTCTTGCATGTTGCACATATTTTGAAAACCCCCTTACCTAATATTGTCTCGGTCTTCACGTTGCTGGGCTGTCTCACTGAACCATAGTTCGGGAGAGAGCCTCACAACTGGACCACTTATTTGGGTTCGCGCCCCCCTACCATGTACCTAAGGGCCATAGTCCGAGGTATATCGGTAGGTGCTCAAGGATGTTGGGAAGCCATTACCTTGGAACCGGAGGAATATCTTTATGCTACGTACTTCGAGCTTCAGCTTGAGTATATCGGCTTATCTTGCTTGGAATCAGATGATCTGAACCCTAGAGTTAGGATTAAGGTCCTACAAGCCATTTCAAAATATTGCATTTAGAGTCAGCCTCTAGGGAGTGCTGTTTGTGCATCCTTGTTTGTATATCTATGATTGTATGATATTTTATATTCCCTATATTTTCCAAAACCCTGGGTATATATTATTCAAAATTTCCTCCTTGTTTTAAAACCCAGGTGTATTTTCCTTTTTCTTCTCTTAATTTCTTCTAATTCTTTTTTATCCTGCCTGCAATTCTTCAAAATTTTCTTTTCTATATTCTATTCCTTACCCTCATTTACAATAAAATATCTTTTTTCAGGATATGTCTTTTTCAAAATTTATCTTTATTCACATTTTACTTGTCTATCCTTTTTAGAAAAACAAACGCGGTTGTCGCAAATTTTGGTGACAACCCGATCCCTCGTAATGGGATGTTTTCATTTTCAGATTATAACTTCCTCCTTTATTAAAATTTCTTCCTTGATCTTTTCTAAAAACCCCATTTATGCTCTACAGAGAGTATCAACGTTATCAGTTGAGTCAGGCAAAGCTCAGAGATTACACTGCTCTAAAACATCCCAGTTATAAGCAGAGAGAGTAAGGAATGGATTCTCAAAAGTTTGTCAGAAGGGGGGTTCAGGACAGCAAAAGTGAGATTGATCCCGCGATATACCAATTATTCAAAAAGATGATGGTTGAGATCTTGTCTGAACAAGCTGAAGCCAATTGCGGAAAATCTCCCCCAGAAGGAAAGGCACCTGTCACTTTCCCCATGAGTGAATACGGCAATATCGGTATAGGAAATTCCAAAGCCAGCAGGAGCAACAACCAAGGCAGCCAGAGCAGCAACTTGAGAGAGCATAAAAGCCAGATTGGGAAATACTGTGAAAACCATGATAGACCTCTTCAATACAGTCCTCAGCAAAAAGGCAAGAAGCAAGGAGAACCAAAGCGTAAGGATTGGAGCAGGGATCGAGATTTCACTCCTTTGGATGAACCGCTCGACAAAATCCTCGAATACATGATGGCCAACGGATTACTCACGCTCCCAAAAGCCGTCAGCCCTTCCACAGTCATGGGAAAATATATAGACCAGTTCTGCAGATACCATCAAGTAACAGGGCATGACATTGAGCATTGCTTCATCTTCAAGAATATAGTTCAAGACTGCCTTGATAAGAATCTCTTTGTCAAAAACGAAGAAGAAAAGCATCTGAATCTCCTAAACATGCAAGCTCAGTCCAGCTACCAGGCAAGGGTCAGTGCTCAGCAGAAGCCAAACAAGCCGAAGAAAGCGAAGCATGAAGGTTGGGGTTATGATCGTCAGCTTACCCCTCTAGGTCAGCCGATCGAAGAAGTTCTCCAATACCTGCTCGAGAAAGAAATGATCAAACTCCCAAAGCAGGATGATCCCTCTGTCACCAAAGGGAAATGGAAGAATCACTTTTGCAAGTTTCATCGAGCGAGGGGGCATGACATGGAGCGTTGCTTCGTCCTCAAAAACATTGTGCAGGATTACATTGATAAAGAGCTTCTGGTACCAAAGGAAGGAGAAGAGCAGCCTGCAGTTTCAGCTGGACCTTTTTCAGACCAATCAGAGAATTGAGAATGCCAAGAGTTTTCCGCTTTCATCCCTTTCTGTCAGTCACTTTGTAGGGGCAAGTCAGCCCAGTCTTTGTGACTCTTTTTAGTTAAAATGCTTGTAAATATTCAGTTCTGTTATCAACTTTTTGCTCATCAATGAAATGTCGATTTTCTTTATACCTTTTGATATTCAATACTTTCTTCTTTTTGCTATATTGGGGCATTAAATTTCTTTTTCAAAAAATTCGGGACAATCCTGACATCATTCATGAGAGAAATGATATTACCTATGAGGGTCTTTCAAAAATCATGAAAATTTTAGTTTATATATTTTATTACAACCTTTTTCAAAGATCAACCCTTGCGTTGATCATATTTTCTGAAAACTGATTTCAAATTATCACATTTCAAAGATCAACTCTTGTGTTGATCATATTTTCCAAAGAATTGACTTTGAATCATTACATTCAAAGATCAACCCTTGTGTTGATCATATTTTCAAAAATTGACTTCGAATCATTACATTCAAAGATCAACCCTTGTGTTGATCATATTTTCAAAAATTAACTTCGAATCATTACATTCAAAGATCAACCCTTGTGTTGATCATATTTTCTAAAAATTAATTTCGAATCATTACATTCAAAGATCAACCCTTGTGTTGATCATATTTTCTAAAAATTAATTTCGGATCATTACATTCAAAGATCAACCCTTGTGTTGATCATATTTTCTAAAAATTAATTTCGAACCATTACATTCAAAGAATCAACCCTTGCGTTGATCATATTTTCTGAAAATTGATTTCAAATTATTGCATTTCAAAGATCAACCCTTGAGTTGATCATATTTTCCAAAAATTGACTTTGAATCATTACATTCAAAGATCAACCCTTGTGTTGATCATATTTTCTAAAAATTGTTTTCAAACCATTACATTCAAAGATCAACCCTTGTGTTGATCTCATTTTCCAAAATTTGATTTCATTACATTCAAACACCAACTCTTGTGTTGATCATATTTTCCTAAAAATTGATTTCAAATCATTTGCATTCAAAGATCAACCCTTGTGCTGATCTCATTTTTCAAAAATTTGATTTTATTGCATTCAAAGATCAATCCTGGTGTTGATTATGTTTTCTAAAAATTAATTTCAAATCATTGCATTCAAAGATCAACCCCTGTGTTGATCATATTTTCTAAAAACTAATTTCAAATCATTGCATTCAAAGATCAACCCCTGTGTTGATCATATTTTCTAAAAATTGATTTCAAATCATTGCATTCAAAGATCAACCCCTGTGTTGATCATATTTTCTAAAAATTGATTTTGAATCATTGCATTCCAATATCAACCCTCGGGTTGATCATATTTTCTACAAATTGATTTTCAAATCATTGCTTCCAAAAATTAACCCTCATGATGATCTCTCATGAATGATCCCCTTTCAAAGATTAGCTCTCGTGGTTAAACCTTCTTTCCAAAAATGATTTTTCTCATTTTTCTTCTCTCATTTTAAAGATCCCACATGCAGGCTGGATCAAACTCTCTTTCTCAACTTTTATCAACCTTTTGTTTATCCATCTTTATCAGTTTTACCAATTTTTATTCATTTTTATTATTATTCATCCATTTTATTAATTCTCCTTGATTCTTATTTTCAAAAATTACCCTTTCAGGTTAAGGGATAAACCTGATGCCTCTTTCCCATGAGATATTTTTTTTTTCTTCTTTTTTTTCTTTTCTTCTTTCCCCCTTCAGGTTAAGGGATAAACCTGAAACCTCATCCTATGAGGTCCTTCTTTCTTCAGGATAAGGGATAGTCCTGAATGTCTTTCTCTTTTCAAGCTTCATTAATCTCTGTTAAATCTTTTTCTTTATTCAATTTTATCAGTTTTATTTCTTAATTAAATTTTAATTCTTCCAATTCTTTATCAAAGCTTTTTTATCAGCTTTTGCTTAAATTTTATTCTTTTCCCATTCAGGATAAGGGATGATCCTGAAACCCCTCATAGGAGCAACAATGCTACCTGTGAGAATTCTTTCCATAAAATTTCCTTGATTCTTCTCTTTCGTCAAATCTCCCATCAATTTCTATCTCTTCTCATTTGTTCTTTAAATTTTATTTCCTCTCCAATCAAGATAAGGGGGCAATCAGATCATTCAGTCCCCTAAATGGTCATTCTCAATCCTAGGTCCGGTCCTCGCACTGGCAAAATTTCCAAAACTCAATCTCTTGTCAAAAACCCGAGTTTTCACTCGGGCTTCTCCCTTTATTCTTTCGTTCGAAGTTCTGAGTTCCGACTAGGACTTCCTTTTGAATCCAATCCTCGCATTGGAAATTCCTTTGAAAATCTGAGTTCCAGCTCGGGTTTTTCTTTTATTATTTTCAGTCGAAGTTTTGAGTTCCGACCAGGACTTTCTTTTGAATCCAATCCTCGCATTGGAAATTCCTTTGAAAATCCGAGTTCCAGCTCGGGTTTTTCTTCTATTATGTTCAGTTGAAGTTCTGAGTTCCGACTAGGACTTCCTTTTGAATCCAATCCTCGCATTGGAAATTCCTTTAAAAATCCGAGTTCCAGCTCGGGTTTTTCTTCTATTATTTTCAGTCGAAGTTCTGAGTTCCGACCAGGACTTCCTTTTGAATCCAATCCTCGCGTTGGAAATCCTTCATTCCTTTGGAAATCCGAGTTCCAGCTCGGATTTTTCTTCTATTATTTTCAGTCAAAGTTCTGAGTTCCGACCAGGACTTCCTTTTGAATCCAATCCTCGCATTGGAAATCCTTCATTCTTTTGGAAATCCGAGTTCCAGCTCCGATTTTTCTTCTATTATTTTTAGTCGAAGTTCTGAGTTCCGACCAGGACTTCCTTTTGAATCCAATCCTCGCATTGGAAATCCATCATTTCTTCTTCCCCTTCAGGTTAAGGGATAAGCCTGATACCTCCTGCTAACGAGGTATTTCTTTCCTTCCTTCCCAGTTCAGGATAAGAAGATAAATCCTGAAAACAGACCACCACGCAGTTAGGATGAGACGGTCCATTGAATTCAGAATCTCTCATCAAATTTTACCTTTCTTAGCTCATCTTCACAACCCAGTCCTCGCATTGTTTATTCCTCAAAATTTTCAATCATATGTTGAGCTCATTTAGAAAATCCGATCCTCGCATCGGTAACCTTCTGAAATTCAGTGTTCTGATCAAATTCTTTCCTTTCTACAAAATTCAAGATCTGACTTAAATCTGATGTATTTCCAAAAGATCCAACTTTCGTTGGTCATATATTTCCAAAAGATCCAGCTTTTTCTGGTCATGTATTTCAAATGTCCCAGCTTTTGCTGGTCAGGTATTTCAAACGTTCCAGCTTTCGCTGGTCATGTATTTCAAACGTTCCAGCTTTTTGCTGGTCATGTATTCCAAACGTTCCAGCTTTCGCTGGTCGGGTATTTCAAAGGTTCCAGCTTTTGCTGGTCATGTATTTCTAAAATCAAAAGATTGCAACTCAAGTCTCATCAAAATCTATATTGAATGATTATTTCACAAAGAATTCATGAAAACTTTGCCAATTTGCTAAAAGCATTTGTTGATTCTAAATATTCTTACTCCACAAAAAGAATTCTCTCAGATTACCTCCTGTATTTCCTTCCAAAAGGTGAAACTTTTTGCGAAAAAAAGGTAAAATTCAAATCTTTTCTTGTTGATCAGCCAAAAGGACGTAAGAAATGTCCTCAATATGATCAATGAAAGAAATCTTCAATGATGTTGAAAAGCCAGAAACAAATTGATATTGATCTTGGCTATGGCGCATGTTTTAAAATGACTTTCTGGCAATCCGGCAGTGGGAATATCCTGAGCTACAAAAGAATCCACTTAATCCATATCTTCTCATTTTCTAAGCTACAATCAAATATCCGCTAAAGGGATCTCTCAATTGTCGTCAAGATAAAGGCGAATTAAGCGAGTAGACCCCCGGGGCCAAAGAAGATTTGAAACATCTCCAAGATGATGGAGTTTGTGACGGATCCTTCCAGGGAAAGTTCGGATCACTGTCGAGATGAAGGCAGATGCGATGAACCTACCGACAAACCCTAAAAGATATTTGATTCCAGCTATCATCTAAAGACCTTTTGAGCCAATATCATATACAATCCCTGAGAGAAAGAAGGATCGGAGCATCTCCAAGATGAAGGAGTTTGTGACATACCCTTCCCTGAAAAAGAGAAGAAAAAAAGTCAGGACATCCAAATGAAGGATGATGTGAAAAACCGAGAAAGCCCAATGACTCAAAAAGAGTGCAAAAAGATCATCGTGGGAAAACACCCAGATATCAAACTGCCAAAGTTGCCAGAAGTCATCTTTTCTCATGCAAAACTCTTTTATCAATATCTCTTCATTTCCTGCTTTTATGAAATTAAGAATATTTCTTTTATTCTCATATCAGGGAAATGGATAGCTTCCTTGAAGAAAATCATCAGTGCTAAAATTTTGAATTTGACTCTTAGAACTGAGGAGTTAACCTCATTGGAGGAAATACTCTAAGTAAAAGAGGGAATATCTTTGCACATACATGCACATTTAGAAGCGTTTGAATCTACTATGATTTTATCTTATTAGCAAAATTTTCTAGCTATTCCAAGAATAAAATAAACATTCAATATCCATTTTGATGCAACCTAACATTGTTTATATTTCCCAAAAAAGAGTTGCCTCTGAAGGAAGTATCTCTTCCTGTCCCATCACGGTTTTCTCATTGAAGAATCCCGTATGGATAACCCACTCAGGATAAGGGTCAAACCTAAACCATTTGTGAAAGATCATTTAATTTCAAAAGCTATTTCAGTCTCAGCAATGAGATGCCCAATTTCTTCCCCTTTTCAAAGCTTTAGGGACTCTATATTTCCTCCTTTCGCAAAAAACCCTTTCGGATTTGTTCGTCCAAATTCCGAAGGTCCCATCTTGCTTTCTCCATTTTTGAGAAACCTGTATGGTAGATTTCCCCCACTCAGGATAAGGGGCAAACCTGAACCATTTGCGAAAGATCATTTAATTTCAAAAGCTATTTCAGTCTCAGCAAAGAGACGCCCAATTTCTTCCCCTTTTCAAAGCTTTAGGGACTTTATATTTCCTCCTTTCGCAAAAAACCCTCTCGGATTTTTTTGTCCAAATTCCGAAGGTCCCATCGTGCTTTCTCCATTTTTGAGAAACCTGTATGGTAGATTTCCCCCACTCAGGATAAGGGTCAAACCTGAACCATTTGCGAAAGATCATTTAATTTCAAAAGCTATTTCAGTCTCAGCAATGAGACGCCCAATTTCTTCCCCTTTTCAAAGCTTTAGGGACTCTATATTTCCTCCTTTCGCAAAAACCCCTCTCGGATTTGTTCGTCCAAATTCCGAAGGTCCCATCGTGCTTTCTTCATTTTTGAGAAACCTGTATGGTAGATTTCCCCCACTCAGGATAAGGGGCAAACCTGAACCATTTGCGAAAGATCATTTAATTTCAAAAGCTATTTCAGTCTCAGCAAAGAGACGCCCAATTTTTTCCCCTTTTCAAAGCTTTAGGGACTCTATATTTCCTCCTTTCGCAAAAACCCCTCTCGGATTTGTTCGTCCAAATTCCGAAGGTCCCATCGTGCTTTCTCCATTTTTGAGAAACCAGTATGGTAGATTTCCCCCACTCAGGATAAGGGGCAAACCTGAACAATTTGCGAAAGATCATTTAATTTCAAAAGCTATTTCAGTCTCAGCAAAGAGACGCCCAATTTCTTCCCCTTTTCAAAGCTTTAGGGACTCTATATTTCCTCCTTTCGCAAAAACCCCTCTCGGATTTGTTCGTCCAAATTCCGAAGGTCCCATCGTGCTTTCTACATTTTTGAGAAACCTGTATGGTAGATTTCCCCCACTCAGGATATAGGTCAAACCTGAACCATTTGCGAAAGATCATTTACTTCAAAAGCTATTTCAGTCTCAACAATGAGACGCACCATTTCTTCCCCTTTTCAAAGCTTTAGGGACTCTATATTTCCTCCTTTTGCAAAAACCCCTCTCGGATTTGTTCGTCCAAATTCCGAAGGTCCTATCGTGCTTTCTCCATTTTTGAGAAACCTGTATGGTAGATTTCCCCCACTCAGGATAAGGGTCAAACCTGAACCATTTGCGAAAGATCATTTAATTTCAAAAGCTATTTCAGTCTCAGCAATGAGACGCCCAATTTCTTCCCCTTTTCAAAGCTTTAGGGACTCTATATTTCTTCCTTTCGCAAAAACCCCACTCGGATTTGTTCGTCCAAATTTCGAAGGTCCCATCGTGCTTTCTCCATTTCTGAGAAACCCATATGGTAGATTTCCTATCCAGATTAAGAGTCAACCCGGAACCTCGCTTCGCGAGGTATCTTCGTTGCAGGTTTGGGTTAAACCTGAGTCACATTCCAATGAGATTCCTCATTTTTGACGAGATGTTTTCTTCCAGTCCCACCATGGTTCTTCCCATCAAGGAACCCATGCTTCATATATTCCTCCAAGAAAGGATCATACTCGAGCTTCATTTCACAAGGCCTTTTCCAAAAATGTCCCATCAAGGTCCTCATGTATTCCTTTCCTTATCTGATTCATCTTGACATATTTTCGTCTCATCCAGGTTAAGGGCTACACCTGAATCATTCCGATAAGAGTATCTTGTCTCACCCACGAGACCTGATCGAAATTCTCATTTCTCACCATTTTGGAATTTCCATCTAAAAGTCCCATCATGATTTCCTTATCTTTTACTCAATCATATCATTTTGAGGATTTCGTCTCCCCAAAACCATTCAGGATAAGGTTTTAAGCCTAAAAAGCCATATTTTCAAAATAATTCTTCCACACCCAGTTCAGACCCACTGACTGGGGCATTTTCAAAATTTGGAGTGTTGTCTTTGCCACTAAGCTCGGCTTTCAAACCGGCTTAGTAGCAAAGAGGGGCATCTGTGAACACCCCAAATTTTCCAAAAAATCCAAAAATGACCTTTTTGCCCCTGACCCCGTTTTCTGAGAAAATCAAGTCATTTCTTCAGATTCTCTGAATTAAATTCCATAAAACTATATTCAAAATTAATTTTGGATCCGAATCCAGCACTTTAAATCCATATTTCCTCCAAAAATTTGGATCAAAAACCCATTTCTGAAGAAATTTCCTCAAAATAGCTTTTAAATTTTCAGAAAAACTCCTTTTTTGTAAATATTTTACAAAAACACAAAATTAGTTTTGACCTTTTGGTTTCTCATAAAAATCTAGGATTTTTATTCTAAAAATACAAAAAATTTGAAAAATAATACAAAAACCAAAAATTTGGAAAAATTTTGAGCCTTTTTTGAAAAACAATTTTGCTAAAAACATTGGGAACCTCCTTTTTGTAAAATTTTGAAAATCAAAGGGAGGGGGTCTTTTGCAAAAAAATTTTTTAGGGTTTCTCCTTCGCAAGGATAAGGAGGAAAAGGGAGCCGCCTCGATCACCTTCAGTCTGGCCCCTCTCTCTTTCTCTGACCCATCGCACTCCTCCGTTACCAACCGAACACCTCCCTAAACCCTTCATCTCCACCAGAAATCCCTTCGGGATTCTTCTTCTCTCTCGTTAAAAAGGCACGGAAGGCCTCTTTTCTAGGGATCGATCCTCACCCCACCATATTTTAATCTCTCTTGGCACGATCGACTCTCGACCCCGACACCCTTCTTCCTCTGCTTCTTTTCTTTCCCTTTTCCTATTCTCCTTCTCTTTGGGTTTTTCCCCCATTCGGCTGATCATTCCGGCAACAGAGCTACAGGAAGCCCTACAGTCAAGTGTCATCACTCCTTCAAAGTTCCTGCCTCAACCAACTGCGGCTAGAGGTAAGTAATCACCTCCTTCCTCCTTCGACCTTCGGGGGAAAACTATCTTTAGGTTTTGTTACATTTTTTTTTTAGTTTTGATGGTGTTTTGATTTAATGTTCTACTCGTTTTTCTTTGATCATAATGCATCAGTGGTAGGGTTGACCTGTGTGTAGCAGGATCGCCCTACCCATTGCAACATTAACGGAATGGTTTCATTCCCATATATATATATATATATATATATATATATAAATATATATATATATATATATATATATTCTTCTTCTTCCCTTTTTTTTTTTTCTTTCTTCTTTCATTTTACCTTTTGTTTTTGTTGATTTTGCATATGTCAACGTTTTCTTTATTACCTTGCACCTTGAGATTTCAATTTATATTGTTTCTTACATCCGATTTCTCGCTTTAATGGTGTCTGACTGCATTTTTTTTTTTTTGAAAAGCTTTTCTGATGATTAGGCTCCCATCTAGATTTCATTTTTTTTTTAGCAGTTGCAAAACCCCTTTCACCATTTAGCTGCATTATCAACGATTTTCATATGATATCCTGTGTCAATTCGTTGATAACCATTCACGGTCAGTGTTGACCAAGGGAAATTCCACTTACCTAGATCGAGTATCGATTTCCAAGAGCGGCAATGGAGCCCTCCTCTAGTTGATTTCAGGATGTTATTTTACCTTCATTACAAATACTCACAACAGTTCACGGTTGTTACGCAACCACACTTTTCACAACACCTAGCAGGACGACATTATCAAACATAACAGAAGGTTCAAAGACATGATCATATCCAGCGTCTTCTAGGTTGCCATGATCGTCAATTCCAGCTTTGGGTTTAACCAGGACCCAGCTCCTTCACATCGCATCCCTATGATTTGCTGAACAATCAGGAACGGTCAATCATCATCACATTCGATCCCAACTTACAGCTAGGCATTCGTCGAATTTCTTATACATGTGTATGCCATCATGCATTGTATTTTCCATTGTATCATATTGCATTAATTTGGGCATATCATTTATGTCGGGGGATTCATTTTAACTCCTTATTCTGGTCATTGAGTTCAATATATGCATTCTTTACAATTTTTGTAAATGTTGTTGTATGGTTCACATTGGACTGACATTAATTCTCAACTTCAGTAGCCTGTTCAGCATCATTGACTCATATCAGGACTGATGCAATTCTAGTTTTATGTGGAAAGACATTCTCCTGTTAATAATGTTTGGCGTCGTAACCTGGACAAATAGACCATTTTATTCTCTACCTAGATGTTTCTTAGTCAGAGGGAGGACTCAAAATTATATTTATCCATGTTAAAGGGAGTCACTGCAGAGATCATCTGGTACCAAGAGAAGTGATGAGTACTTTGATTACTTGTTTGTCTACTAGACAATATATCTGCTATATCTGTTCTGCTTTCTCACATGGAAAAGATCAAAATACAGGAAATGTGACTTTTCAGTGGTAATCTATGAGCGTGAAGATGGTTTGCCCAAAGTGTCTGTCTACAATCTTTCGGCTGCTGGAAAAGTGACAGGATGACTTCAAGATGGTCAAGTCATTGAAATTGTGTGATTATAACATGGTCAGTAGAGTCACTATCTTGAAGAAAGATGACATGGGGTTGTGAAGACTCAACACCTCATTCCGGCCCTAAATGATTGATCCGGCAAAGGCATATATGATAAGAGGGGTCATATTAGGTGCCATTATCCCAGGAGCTGTCAAAACTCCATATGCATTCATATAGTCACTAAACCAGGACTCTCCTTCACCATTAGCTTCAACGCCCGATTTTATGTTTTTCTACCTCCAGTCACTGACAACTTTTACTGTGAACTAAAATTTTCATTTGTTTATTGTGTAGGCAGCCAATATGGGATCCAATTATGGATTGGAATGGATTGCTGCGTCTGGTAGCGGCTAACTACATTTGTCAGTTGATCCCTGTTTGCCCCTTTAATCTGATGTTTTGGGTCTCTCTCTCAAATCCCCACTTCATGCTGGTAGGAGGTTTTGCTCTGTTTCCCCATCAGGTACGCGAATTTTTAGTGATATATAATCCTGTAATGATGCTGTCAAAATTGTCGTGTCATTGCTATGTATCCTCTCATTATGCTTACATTTCCTACTTTTAAAAAGCTCAAACTAAAAATAAATGGACATATTGATATCTGCTTGTATATAAGATTGTTTGGGTTCATTGGTCAAGCACCCACTCACCTGTTGTAAATATACCTTCCCTTCCCTTTTCATTTCCTGTTGTCACCATATACCATAATTTGCTGTAACATCCTATCCCATTCATTGTAACAAAATATGGTTATCTTTTCCTGTAAATATACAAAGTCTGGTTTAAGGTATAAGAATGGTTTATCAAATATGTTGTAGAGAAGGAAAAAAACTCAACTTAATTTCCTTCAAGCTTCAGAAATTTTCTGTTGAACTTTGCTATCGCTGGATAAAAAGTTAATCTCTAGAGTCATATATGTCCATTTAGAGGTTCATTCGCCATAATCCCATCTATATTTAGCATGTTATTCCAGTATATAATATTGCTCTACACCCCTTCACACACTACAACAAATGTCGAGCCCTGTTGCAAGTCACATTTCATTTGTAATATCATCACTGCACATACCATGAACCCCTCCTGTAGGTATGGAGCATTCAGATGCTCTGATGGATGAAATTAGAATTGTGTAACATTTTGAAGGAGATAAAATTGAGATGGAATTAAGAAATTTCTGGTCTTAAAGATCATCAATATTGGTAACACTAAAGTGGATAATGGTAACAGTGAGCAAGGTCGGACTCTTCGGTCTTGGTCTGGCTCTAGTATAGCCTGTGGGATAAGTGACTCCACCATGTCAAATGCTATTCTCCAGATGGACTCACTGCTGCTAACCTTCAGTGGAATGCAGATTCGTCAGTTACATAGGGCGTCTTACTGATGCTTTTTCCACTATCTCCAAAGAAGTGTTGTTAACAGTACTCCATCTGCCATTAATGCCTCAGATATCCCTTTAATTTATATTTGTATTATCTATATCTGATAAAAACTTATATTCATAATGATGACCTGATCTCTTGCATTCGGTTTCCACTTATGTGCAAGTGTCCCAGCTACTTGAGGAAATACAAATATGGTGAGTCGACATCTTTTTAGTCATAATGATAGGGTATTACATTACCTACCATCTGCTGGACATTTTTGGCTCATCATCATATAAACCTTGTCCATCTGCTATATTCATTTCATATATAATATCCTCCACACTCTACACTTTGTCATCATACTTCCCTTCAATACCTTCACTACATGCGTCGGTCACTCACTTGCAAACAACATACTGCTATACCAACCCCTGTATATACGTGAGCGCCACAACCTAATGGTCATCGCAGCTCACAAACCTCCCCTTTACTATTTTTCATACACTCAGCTTACCTTAGCAACAACATTCACTCCCCATTGCATCCACATCCTACACACATCTTCCATTCTTGTCATATTAATGCATGTGCATTTCTCATTAGGTCTGAATCATGCCTTTAGGCATATATATCCTATTCCTCCATGTATATAAGCATTCTCATGTACATTCGGCATAATATTTTCCATTCATCCTATGCTAACATTGTTTTGTAGGAAACATGTGAAAAAGTCTATTGTTTGAAGTCGAAAATTTGATTTTATGAGTTGTAATAGCTAGATTGGAATGAAAGTTTATATTTCCTGCTTTAGGTAGAATGGATGAGCATTATAGACATCATAAATTGTTTGTTCTCATGCATTTCTTCCTTTATTTTCTCAAATTCTCACAATGGTGAAACACGAATGGCACGTGCACCTTTTCATAAGAGATAAGTTAATTCTAAGTTGATGATTTACACCAACGGCCATAGTCGGGGGTGTAAACAAGACTTAATATTTTTATCTTTTATGAAATAACACTGGATCCGCACTGGATCCATTTTCAAAATTCATCATATTTTCTTAAGTATTTTCTTCTTTTATCAGAATTTAACTTAGGATTAACTCAAAATATATACCAATGGCCATAGTCAGGGTATATTGAGGGTTAATTTCATTTTAAATTCTATAAAAGCACCAAAAATGTATTTTATTCTTTACTTGAATTTAAATATGGTTATTATATAATATATCCAATGACCATAGTCAGGGATATATATCTTTAACCCCATTCTTAATTCACTTAAAGAATGAAATATGATTTTCAAATCCAATTTCAAACTTATTCAAATTCATTCATCATCTAGGGTAGAATTGCATCATATTTTCAAAAACTCCCTTTCAAAAACCCAAGTGATTGTGAATGTCTTTCTTCAAGCTTCTATTTCTATTCCAATTCTATCTCACTTCAAAGATTCAAAATTCAATTTCAAAGTCCAATTTGACTTTGAAATTCCCAAAATCATTTTATATTTCAAAATTCCAACTCAATTCAAAATTCAATTTCAAAGTTCAAATTAACTTTGAAGTTATCTTCTGATTTCAAAAATCAAATTCACCTCCCTTATCTTCAGTCAAGGTTTGGATTTGAATCTCAAAACTTAAATTTTGGGTTTCTAAAAACCCAGATCCATCTTTAAAAGTCCCATTTGGACTTCCAAAGCCCAAATCCAAAGTTAGATCTCAACTTGGATCCAGATTTCCAAGTATGAATCCCATCCTACTTTGGATCTCAGATTCAGATCCAAATTCCAATTCTTAGGATCCAGAACCCAATTCTACTTTGGATCTCAGACTTCAGATCCAAATCCATTCTAGGATCCAGAACCCAATTCTACATTTGGATCTCAGACTTCAGATCCACTCCATTTTAGGATCCAGAACCCAAATCCATCTTGGATTCCAAAGCTTGGATCCCATTCTGTTTAGGATCCAGAATCCAACTCCAATTCTAGATTTCAATTCCATTTTCGGATCTAATCTGAATCTCTTAAATCCATTTCTATTTTTTAATACCATTTTGATTTCCTCGGTCCAATTCCATTCAAAACTCCAAATCCAAAGTCCACTTTAATTTCAATCCTTAAAACCAATTCCATTTACATTCCATATTAAGTTCCCATTTTAGATCCTAAATTCAAAATTCAATTTTGAATTCTATTCAGAATCCAGATCTTGGATTCAGATTTCATCTTGAAATGCCAACTTTTTAATCAATTCTATTTCTCAATTTTATTCAGATTTCCTAATTCCACCTTTTCTCCTGATTCAATTCCATTTTTCATTTCTATTTCTGATTCAAAGTCCATTTATGACTTTGAAAATTCCTTTCATCTCAAAGTTTCGAGATCATTTTCCAAATCCAGATTCATATTCCTAAGCTCTTAATTATTCTAAAAACTTAGAATTTTAATTTTAAGTTCTAAGTTAAAATCATTTCTTCACTTTATCAGATTCACTTGGAAATTCTTCAAAATATTTTCAAAAAGAGCATACATCTTTGCATATTGCACAAGCATGATTCATTGTGCATTTAGACTTAGGATAAATACTTAGATAAATTCTTTGCAAAGCAAAAGGCATAAAATTCGACCCTTGGTTCGATTACCCCTGGTAAAGACGCCAGGAACGGTCGAACCTCGTACCGACGAGCGGATCCCGTCTCCCAGTTTTCCCGCAAATATTTCAAAAACGCGGGCGAGTTATTTCAAAATTCTTCAAAATTAAGGTCAAGTGAAACCCGCAAAAGAGTCTCTTTTCTTCTCTTCTTTCTTTTCTTTCTGTCTTTTATCTTTCTCCCTTCAAAAAGGAGGAAAATAAGAGGTTGGAAAGGAAAAGAGAAGGAAGAGAGAGAATATTACGAGAGGAAAATTTTTGTGATGATCACACTATCATTGTTTGACACGATATTATGTGGTACGCCAAAACAACAAAGGATATTCTTGTGGATGAATGAGACCACATGTCGACCTTCTACTATACGCAAAGTGATAGCTTTGACCCATTTAGTGAAAAATTCTGTTGTGGCAAGAAAATATTTGTAGCTGTTTGAAGCACAAGGAGTGATGGGGCCCACAACATCAAAGGTTCACATAGAAAATGGCCATGAAGAGATGACAGATTGCAAATATATTGTTGGCGCATGAATAGAAGGTGCATGTATCTGGCATAGAGCAGACTTCTTTCACAAAATGGTAGCAATCTTGCTGCATAGTCTTTCAATAATATCCTGCTTGGATGATTTGCTTGATAAGATTTTGGTAGCTGACGTGACCACTGCAAATACCTTCGTGTGCCTCTCGCACAACTTCTTTGTCTTCATCTTCATCTAGGCATTTGAAATATTCAGAACTGAATCCACAACAATAGAGGACGTCAGCAAGAATAAAATATCGAGCAGACATGCGCCGAGTCACTTGTTGCTCTTGCCAATGATATTTTGAGAGAAGGAAACAAATGTCTTCTCCTTAATGGGAGCCTTTCTGAGACCGTCTTCAGCTTGCCTAGACATTATCCTAATCATCATTTTCTTGAATATCTGATATGCAACAAGATCAATGTCATCCCTATCATTCAGACTCTGTCTTTTGGCAGATCTTGGAGAGTCCATTTCTTCTTGCCTGCTTCTAAAATCACTGATGCACTGACACAGTGGTGTCTTCTTGCTTGATCTAATCTGAACCACTTGGAAATACCGATATTCTCTGTAGAGTGAGATGGATGATTAAATTTTGATGATAAAGATTTAGGATAAAAATGAATATAGGAAAAATATTTGATGAGAATTTGGTAGATAATTGGAAGAACATCCCATTACAAGGGATTGGGTCACCGCTGGAGTCACGACAATTGTGTTGCCATTCTTTGTGAGGAGAATGAACAACTGCAAATATGCCTTGTCACCTAGGCGAGGTCGTCAAACCATGAAAATTGAAGGATTTTTTTATTGAAGGAAAAATTTGATTGCATCAATAATAAACTTGGGAAAGAGGGGGCAGACAGACAATTTGCCACCACTCTTTATAACTAGCAGAGACACGAGGACCAGGAAAAAGTGGAAGAGTAACAAAAGAGTCTCAGCCATATCTGGCAGAATGGTATGTTCCGGACCACTGCACTGATGTAAGGTCGAATTCTTGCATAACCCCTAATAGTAGCCGAGTTTCTACATGCTTCTGTCTCTGAGAAAACTGTCGAACACACCGCTCTAGATGATAATAAGCGCAGAAGAATGGACCAAGCAACTTGAATCTCTTGCCATATGCATAGGTGTATCTGGGAGGCGATAATTCTTGATCAAAATAGTCCCATACCACTTCTTCTTCCTGCAGATAATCGATCATGAATCGGTACCGCGCAACTGGAAGAAGTTCCTTGCTGTTATATCTGAACGAACTAGCTCTAGTCGGCACATGCTGAAGGAACCAAGACTGAAGAGCATAGGTACATCCCTCGACTAGGATGGACTCTCCAAGTGTGAAGTGGGTAAGTCCTCTGTATAGAAAAGCAAGCGCGACCATGGCTATCGAGAGACGGCTGGTCTGTCGACTTCCCCATCTTCTCAAAAGCTGAACTATTCTGACATCCACATAATTCTGTCCATCTGGAAAGAAAGCAAGTCCCACAGTACACAAAACCATCACATGCTAAATTCTCTCTCAAGCTGTCCTAGACAACGAGCTGACTTCTGCGAATTCTCCATACTGTCGGTAGATCTCGATCAGACTCACGTACTCATTCCCATTTTCTTCAATCAGTGACCAAGACTTACGCCCTGTCATGCGAGCCACGACATCTTTAGGGTCCAGACCCTTGACATTAATTAGAAACTGCTGCTCTAACGGATCTCCAGGCTGATCGGCTAGCTCAGGCAGTCCCATGATCTCTGAAAATTCATCCATCAATAGTGTCATCTCGCCTCACGGAAACCAGAACGTGCAGGTATGCGAATTCCATTGCTCTGTCAGCGCATGGATCAGATTGCCATTAACTGTCAACTTTCCCACTGCAGATGTCAGTTCCAACCCGCAATCGCTCAAGTGGTTCAAAAACATACGAGAGAAGTTTTTGAACCAGACATAGTACCACCGGGGGAAGAAGGGTCTGGTGATGAGAGCTCGATGCTTGGGAAGACTTTGTCGCACCTCGTAGGAGATGTGACCCTCAGTAAAAATGGAGTTGAGTTAACTGAATGCCAATGGACTGAAAGATAGGAAAATTGGAATTTAACATTGAGAAAAATACAAGAATTTTGAAAATTGCAGGCAGGATAAAAAGCTAGAAATTCGAAGTCCAGAGGAACGAAAGAATGGAAAATCTCCTAGAGTTTTGAAGAAAAGGTGGATAATTTGAAAAAAAATCATCCAGGATTTTTTTTTTTGAGAAAAGGGAGATATTTCACAAAAGATGAAAAATGCGGTATCTTTGGAAAATTGTCTGATATTTTGGAAAAATTGGGAAAAATATAAGAAAATAAGATGAAAATGAATATCATACATTCAATCACAAACAATTATGCACATACAGCATTCCCTAAGAAGTTGACTCTAAATGCATCAATTTTGAAAGAGCTTTAGGACCCTAATCCTGACTCTAGGCTCAGATCAACTGTGTCCAATCCAGTTATGCCGATATACTCGAGCAGAGACTCGAAGTACGTGGCATAGGAATTCATCTCTGGTTCTAGGCTTGTGTTTTCCCAACATCCTTGAGCGCCTGCCGATATACGTTGGACTATGGCCCTTGGTACGTGGCAGGGGGGCGTTAGCCCAAATAAATGGCCCAGTTGTGAGGCTCTGTCCCGAACTATGGTTCTGGAAGAGAGCCCAACAACGTGAAGACCGAGTAGACATAGGTGGGGTTGTTTTTGAAATATGATCACATGCAGACAAACACAGGGCTCTAAGTCCTAAAGAGATAGAATTTTGAAAACTTTTGAAGAAGCAAACATTGTTTTCATACAAGTCCTAGATTGAGGAGTGTTGTATTTCAGACCTAAGTCTATGTGAGCATGTATAATTCTCCACAATACGGTCCTACCAAACCATGCCTAATCTATATGCAATCCATGTCAGCTGGGTTCAAGTCTAAACTCCTAGGTTCACATGATATCAGAAATTAAAAGCTGACAGTTTATAGAGCACGATTTTGATAACTAAGCTAAGTCAAAGCACATAATTGTTCAGACGAAGACAGGTCCCATCACGGTCGCCAAACCTGTTATCATCGCAAAAATTTTCCCCTCTCTTGCGAGAGAGAAACGAATTTCGCGAATCAAACTCGACCAAAGTTTTAAAAATGGTTTTTGAAAATTAACTCGCCTCCGTTTTGAAAATTTGCGGGAAAATTCCGTGGAATGGGATCCGCCTGTCGGTACGAGGTTCAACCGTTCCTGGCGCCTTTACCAGAGGTAATTGAATCAAGGACCAATTATGTGCTTTAACTCGACTAAAATAGCTAAATTATGCTCTATTTTTCCTAGAATGCACAAATAATCAGGCTTGTGCTATGAAATTTTGAAAATAATGCAAGTTTGAGAAAATATGATGTTTGCTTTGGAAAATTGAAATATGCTTGAAAATTGATTGGAAAAGTACTTGAAAATTGAATTCTTGAGAAAATCATTGAATTTCATTGGAAATCAGAAATTTGCATTGGAAAGTGATTTCTCAGGAAAATTTGAACTTTAGAAAATCGATTTTGAGATTTAGATTGCTTTTCTGAGGAAATGGATTTGAGAGTTCTGAAAAACTCAAGAAATTCATTGGAAAAGGATTTCTGAAAAGGAAAATGAATTCTCAGGAAAACGGGAATTCTGAGAAGATGGATTTCTGAAAGCTTGGGATTTTGAAATTTGAGAATTTTAAAGCATAGAAAAATCTTGATTTGAACTTGGGAAATGCTTTTAAATGTCATTTGAAAACTTAGAATTTTGAGAAAACCAGATCCTGAGAAAGACTTGGAAATTCTTGAGAAAACTGAATTTTCTAAAATTGAAATTGGAAAATGAATTTGAAAATAATGCAATTTGAATAATATGAATGAATGAATATGAATTTGAAAAGGGAATTTCATTGAGAAATTGGGAATTCTTTTTGAAACTTTGAGAAATGCAGTGCATTTTTGAAGTTAGCCTAAATGTGTAGGCTGAATGTGGCTGATATAAAGATCATAAATCTTGGTTTTCTTCGTATTTTGACTATGGCCATAAATACGAATCCCACTGAGTTTATAAACTCCATAAAAGCTTGTGCACGTGCCATTCGTGTAAACCATAGTGGATTTGAAATAAATGCACATGGATCATACATCAGATATTGAAATTTTGCAGAAATTAAACTATATGCAATGCAGCCCTATTCTAAGCAGAAAAGTAACTCTTATTCCAAATATTACATTGTTTTTTACATTGAATTGAAATAAAAGCAAAATCTTCTTCTTGAATGTTCCTGCAAAACTAGAAAACAAGGTTAGCACAAAAATGTAGGTTTTTCTGAATTTATCCAAAAATATGGGAAATTATCGGATATTATTCATATATAAACCCAAAATCATACCCCCTTTGATATAAACATGATAAAAAATGAATAAATTTCGAAAATAAACTTGGAAATTCGAAATTGGGGTTAAAATGACCAAAATGTCCCTGATGACCTTGAAATCAGGGTTTTCTGAAAGAAATTTTGGAATTTTTAAAATAAAATGAAATAAATCAAACATAATATGATAAAATATGATGATATGCATGAAATTTTGGAGAATTAGAATTTGAAATTTCGAAATTTAGGTCAAAATGACCAAAATACCCCTGATAACAAGACTATGGCCTTGAAACCAGAGTTTTCTAAAATAAATTTTATAAAATTGAAAAATATGAATTGCAAATGAGATTGAAATTAACCCTAATATGATTCTACATGCTCATGTACATGATAAAAACCCTAAAATGGCGAAAATATCATAAAATATCAAATTTAACCTGATTTTCGCTTGATTTTCGCTTTTGAATTTAAAGATAAACTAACAAATGGAGCAAATGAACTTATAATTAAACCAAATTTGGCATGTACACCTAAAAGAATCCTAAAAACAGAATGGAGCTCAAAAATCTATTTTTTTGTATTTTTAAATATAGAAATTCAAATAAAAACCCTAAATTTTGTGATTTTTGCCTAAAATGTTGATTCTAAAGGGAATTTCGGATATCAAACTTCCATAAAAATTTCCCAAATTTTATGGTGTGACATAGAACCGTAAGGCAAGGATTTTTTCCTTTTACACTTTCTAGTTTTGACCTATGGTCGGACCTGTGCCACTCTGGCAAGTTGGATCGGAATCCCGCGACTCTAGGATTTGGGGGAAACAGAAAGGTTTCGGTAGAAAATGTAGAACAAATAGTAAAGAGATGAAAAAAAGGCTGTAATTATGGTAAAATGTCCCTGACAAGCAGGGGAAAGTTTGATCGTTTGACACAATTGGGATTCGGGTTACGATTTGGAAAAGGCCACACTGTTATCAGAGACCTAAATCTCTGGAATTTCTGGACATTAGAATCTGTTAGACAGAAAGACAAAATCCGGGCAAAATACTGAAACAGATCCAAAAATTCCCAAATTTTGGAAAATGACAAGAAATAATGTTAGGTATAACTTTCATGTTGAAAGTTTTTGCAAACGAGCTACAGATTGGGTGGACTTGATGCATTAGGTTCTGTCTATACCCTGACAAAGGAAAATTGAGATTTTCTCAAAGGTCTGGGAAATCTGATTTTTGACAAAGATCAAAACTATTTGGAAAAACCTCAAAATCTCCAGATCCATAGTAGATTTAATCATGAATCTACTGTGATTTTTGGAGGACAATCCGAATCTTTTACAAGGGTGGTGCCGGAGGTTCTTGTCTGCCAAAGCGCAAACTGGAAGTTCAGAGAGATAGAAAACCCGATTTAAAGTTTGATCGGTTTAGAAGGGTTCCGAAACCCGAGAGAACCTGGGTTTTTGGAGGAATATCACAGACAAATGAACATGACTATCATGAAAATCTCAAGATTTATGGACGAAAATTCATGCATGAAATAATGATTGGACTGGACGTCTAAGCTAGAACATGATAAACTGCTAATATAACTAAACTAAGTAATGCAAAATGATGAAATAAAATAAAATGCAATGCTCATAATCATGGAATCTATTCAAAAAAATGATAAAAAAAAAAACTATTAGAGAGTGATAGAACTTTGTTTAATGTGTGCTATTGATGAGAGGGGATCCGATCCATAGATTGGACGGATCCTATTCTCTCATATAGCAAAAACGTGGAATGTAAAGAAAAGTAAACAACCATATAACAACTTTTTTTTTTTAATAAGATGGAGAGATCTTACCTTGAGGGTTACTTGGAATGGCCGATGGAGTGCTGAGGCAATGGGAATGAAAGCTGGAGATGGAAGGTTATGGATGTTGCTTAGATTTGCCCTTTGAATGGTTGGGGCTGCTTCTATGGAAAAATAGGAGGCTGATGGATTTGCTGTGGTGATCGTCACCAAGGCAAGTACTATACCGTTTGAAGGAATGTTGGAGGTAAGCTACAACTGGGCGTCACCAAGAAAGGGGTTGCACTTGCTGTGGCTGAAGGAGAGGAGCTTCACTTGCTGCACCGGCTGGGGGTCTTGAAGGTAGCACCAGCTGCTGCTAGGGTGAAGAAGATGAGCTCATCCGTCTAGATGCTTTTGTATGGTGGTTGTCAAAAGAGAAGAGGAGCTGGGGTGGCTGCAGCTAATGGGGAATGCCTTGAAGGTAGGAGGGATGTTAAGAGGAAAAGGTAAAAGAGAGAAAGAGAGGTGGCTGGAGAGAGAATGAATAAGCAGCCGTGTGTTGCTGTGATGGATCTTGATGACTTAGGGAGAAATAACCTTTTTTCCTAAGTTTTTGATAAGTGGGTTTTAATGAGAGGGAAGAAGTACGTGAATGGGCTGAAGAAGTGTGCGTGAATTGAGAGCCAATGTGAGAGAGAAGAAGGGCTGAATCCCCTCCCAAGATGTCCAGTCGTATGGGTGTGGAGGCTGAAGCTGGTAGTGCTGCTTGAACATGGCTGAAGGTTGGGGTAGTATCAGTTGCTACCAAGGAGGCTGGATGGATGTTGTGGCTTGTGAACTGGCTGGAGGTGATGAGAGGCTGAGAAGGAGCACTTGAAGATGGCTACAAGTCTGAAGCTTTTTTGGTGAAGGTGGTTGATGGTGTTGAAGAGCTGGAGATGCTGCTGCCTTGGCTGGAGAGAGAAGCTCCTTGGTGGTGCTGTGAGACTTGAAGATGCTGGACTTCAAAGGGCTGCAAGAGGGAGTGGCTGGATTGTTTGAAGAAAGGTTGAAAATGCAGCCATGGAGGCTGCAACTCAAAAGAGAGAGAGAGAGAGATGCGTGAGATGGGTTCTCCTTTTTTTCTTTTGATAACTTAGGGTCTAATTCATTCCATACTTAAGTCTTCCTAGGCTTAATGAAAAGAAAGCCCAAAAGAAGTTTACGTGAATGGCTGGGCAAGAGGGAAAGGAAGGGAGGAAGGAAGGGAAGAAGGAAAGAAGGAAGGGAAGGAAAAAAAGAAAAAAAGGGAAAAAGAAAGGAAAGAAAGAAAAGGAGGGAAAAAGGAAAAGGGAAAGAAAAAATGGAAAAAATATGGAAAGTGGGGCTGGAGGTTTGGGTGACCACCTTGTGGGTCCCACCTCCTCTCTAAAATAAAATAAAATAAAAAAATCAATAAAAACAAAAACAAACAAATAAAAAGAAACATTTTTTTAATAAAATAGAAATGTAAATGAATGGGCCATCTCAGAGCGGGTCCAAATTCCTATTTTGAAATTCATTTTGACGATTAGAATGGTAAAATAGTCTTTTAAAAAAAAAATCAGACGAAACGAGCTATTTTTGGCAGTTTTTGAAACGAGCTCGGATTTTGAAGTTCAATACCCCGTTGCGAAGCAAATCCAATGTAGAATTTAAAAATATAATTTTGAAAGAAATCCAGATTGTTTTTCTCGAGAAAATGCTTCCAACTCTATTTTCAAACAAAATGAGCTATTTTTGGCAGTTTTTGAAACGCGCTCGGATTTTGAAGTTCAATACCCCGTTACGAAGCAAATCCAGTGTAGAATTCAAAAATTTGAGTTTGAAATAAATCCAGATTATTTTTCTTGAGAAAATATTTCCAAATTTAGACTCCTGGGGGTAAAAATGTCAATTTTGGAAACCCAGGGTTCGAAATTGATTTCTGAAAACTTTTAAAACTCGATCTGGATTGAAATTTATAAAACTGGAGTTCTGGACTTCGAAAATGAAATGAAATGTGATGAAATGTTATGAAATGCTGAGAAATGGTATGAAATGATGAGAAATGACATGAAATGTTATGCGAAATGCTAACCTTGAATAAAGAATTTTGGATGTCAGGCCTCGATTGACACTTGTATCAGTTTAAAAAGCATTAAAATTGATAAAATTTGCAAAATAGCTCAAGAAATGGTTTTCAGGACTCTATTGGGTCAGAGGGACACTGAAAATTGGGGTTCGAGCTGGATTGAACTGAGATGAGCTAGATTGAGCTGAGTTTTAGAGTTTCAGAACTCAAATGAACTGACCAGGCACTGACTCAACTGACCTTTTCGACTGAATTTTCAAGAAAAGCTGCCATTTTTAGAGAAATGGTACGGAATGGTCACTGGAGTGAAGTGAATTACGAACTTGAGCTGGATTTGAGCTAAAAAAAGGTCAATAATACTGACATGAACTAAAATCGAAGCTCGAACACTAGCTCAACTGACTGAACTCAGCTCAATTTCAGCTGAAAGAGCTGAAATGGACTAAAATGGGCTCTCTTGGACACTTGGAAATGGTTTTGAACTGAAACTAGAGTGCTTGAACTTCTGGTGAGCTCAAGTTAGACTCTTGGGAGTATGACTAACTATGACTAACTGACTCGAAGACAATTGGCTTGGATTTGAGAAAGAAATGAACTCATTTCTGAAGAAATGATCCCATTTTGGCAGGAATTGTCATAAATGAAAATGGTCTTCTCACTGTGAGCTCAGATGAGCTTTGGAATGACTCATATTCTAAATGTTCTGAACTGACCAGTGAGCTTTGTTGACTCTGACTGACTAGGGTCCGGGATGACCTAGGGGTAAAATGGTAATTTTCCTAGTGAAAATGGGTAAAATGGTGATTTTCTGAAACTGACTCGGGGTTTGACTCCTACACTGACCTAATAGGTTTGGCACTGCCTGAGGAGGATTGTTGAGAATGGATGTGAAAAATTTGGGATGTTTACAGTGGCAGAGTACACTACACGTTTCCGACATTTAGAGAAGTAGTGCCCGCATACTTATACCACTGACGAGGCGCAGGCTAAAAAGTATGTGCAGGGTTTACGTGATGGCCTGAGGACGAGAGTGCTGACCAGCCATCCTCAAAACCTCAACCAGGCCATCGAGATGGCCACAGTACTTCAGGTGGGGAAAACTAGAACCAACTTTTTGGTTTTTTCCAAAAGCAATCTCGATAGATCGTAACGATGTCTTTGTGACGCAGGATGACTGGGAGTCTTCTAAGAAGACTCAGCCTAGCCGTTTCGACAAGTCGAAGGGCAATGGGAATAAGGCCCCTTGACCAGCAGCGGAGAGTAGTAAGGCGCCACCCGCAAAGAAGGCCAAGGGACAACAGGGGGGCACACCAGCACTGCAGTCTTATGCAGTATGTAAGCACTGCAACAAGAGGTACCCTGGAATCTGCTATAGAGTCTCGAGTGCATGTCTGAGATGTGGAAAACAGGGTCACTTCATCAAAGACTGCCCTATGAGGCCAGCTCAGGAGGGAGTTGCCCCTGTTCCTAGAGGACCACAGCAGCAACGACCCCAGCAATCTCAATCGCAAGGTCAGAAGAAAGCTATTGGACGCATATATGCGACTTCTACAGAGGAGTCGCAAGAAAATGCCAACGTCATTGAAGGTACAATCCCTATTGCATAGTTTGATGCTAAAGTTCTTTTTGACACTGGTGCTACGCATTCCTTCGTATCCGTATGTTTTGTGAATTTGATTGGTGTCACGCCGAATTCTTTGGGATATACTCTGAAAGTTATCACACCTTCGAGTGGTAGCTCTATTGCTCGTACCTATCTATCTAGAGTAGAGGTTATGATTGCAGGGCAGAACCTCCCTGCCAATCTTATCTTGTTGAATATGGTCGGTTATGATGTAATTCTTGGCATAGATTGGATGTATGAGCATTATGCTTGTATGCTTTGTCGTGAGCGACGCATTCAATTTGCTCGCCCTGATCAGCCTATACTCTAGTACAAGGCATGTAAAAAGGAGAGCAAAGGATGACTTAACTCGGCATTAAAGGCGCACCGTTGTGTAGAAAAGGAGTGTGAGGCCTTTTTGGTCAGTGTTTTTTTTATAGACCCCAGTACTACACCACTGGAAGACTTGGACGTAGTTCGAGATTTTTTAGACGTTTTTCCAGATGACCTGCCAGGCATACCGCCTACCAGAGAGGTGGACTTTGCGATATAGTTGGTGCCTGGAACGACCCAGATATCTAAAGCACCTTATCGTATGGCCCCAGCAGAGTTAGAGGAGCTAAAGAAGCAGCTGCAAGAATTGATGGATAAAGGCTTTATTCGGCCTAGTGTTTCACCTTGGGGAGCTCCAGTATTGTTTGTCAAAAAGAAGGATGGGTCAATGCGTATGTGCATTGACTATAGGATGCTGAATCAGGTAACAATAAAAAACAAATATCCTCTTCCCAGGATCAATGATTTGTTTGATCAACTCCGAGAGGCCAAGGTCTTCTCCAATATTGATCTTTGATCAGGGTACCATCAACTGAAGATCAAAGAATCCGACGTGCAAAAGACAGCATTCAGGACGCGATACGGCCATTACGAGTTTTTTGTGATGCCTTTCGGGTTAACAAATGCCCCTGCGGCATTTATGGACCTAATGAATCGGATCTTTCGGCCTTACCTAGACCTTTTCGTGATCGTATTTATAGACAATATCCTAATTTACAACGAGAGGGAGGAAGATCATAAGGAGCATCTAAGGATTGTCCTCGAAGCACTTCGACAACATCAGCTATATGCTAAGTTCTCTAAGTGCGAGTTTTAGCTGAATCAAGTTATGTTCTTGGGTCACGTAATCTCTAAAGATGGGGTGTCAGTCGACCCTGCCAAGGTGGAAGCAATCATACATTGGAGACAACCTAAGAGCGTCTCAGATATATGTAGTTTTCTCGGGCTTGCAGGTTATTATCGTCATTTCATTCAGGATTTTTCGAAGATCGCTTCACCTATGAGGAAACTACTTCGTAAAAGAATTAAGTTTGTCTAGACCCAGCAATGCGAAGAAAGCTTTTAAGAGCTAAAGAAGAGGCTTACTACAACCCCTATACTCACATTGCCTTCTGGGCAATGAGGCTTTGTGATTTATAGTGATGCATCAGGTACTGGTTTGGGATGCGTTTTGATGCAACACGGCAAGGTAATCGCCTACGCTTCACGTCAGCTGAAGGTGCATGAGCGAAACTACCCCACTCACGACTTGGAGCTTGCTGCAGTAGTTTTTGCACTAAAGGTATGGCGGCATTATTTGTATGGTGAGCAATTTGAGGTATTCTCAGATCATAAGAGCCTCAAATATATCTTCTCACAGAAGGATTTGAACATGAGGTAGAGACGATGGTTAGAATTTCTAAAAGATTGTGACTTCTCCATTTCTTATCATCCAGGCAAAGCCAATGTAGTGGTTGATGCTTTGAGTAGAAAGGCTGGGAGCCTTGCAAGTTTTATCAGCAATGAGTGAAGATTACTCGAAGACCTGATAGATTGGAAGCCTTTTGAAGTAGAATCAGGTCAGATTCAGATCGCTAGTACAGCATTGAGGACAGAACTCATGGGCCGGATCATCACCCAACAGAAGGATAATCCCGAATTCAATAAGATGATTGCAGCATGCAAGCAAGACCAGTCAGCATTGCACTTAGAGGAGGATGGAATCATCTGGTATGGCCAGAGGCTCTGGGTGCCCGCAGAGCCCCAGTTGAGGAAAGAGTTATTGGATGAGGCGCATCATACCAGATTCACTATACATCCCGGGAGCACCAAGATGTATAAGGATCTTCAGAGGAATTACTGGTGGCCCGACATGAAGAAGGATGTCGCTGAATACGTGTCAAGATGCTTAATCTGTCAGCAGGTCAAGATAGAGCACCAAAGACCAGGCGGTATGATGTAGTCGATTAAGATTCCACAGTGGAAGTGGGAAGACATTACCATGGACTTTGTGGTAGGTCTACCCAAGACACGCCAGCAGTATGACACCGTTTGGGTGATTGTGGATCGCCTTACAAAGTCGGCACACTTCTTACCGACCAGAGCAAATCAAACCTTGGAGAGTTTGGCGGATTTATATGTCGACGAGATTGTCAGATTACATGGGATACCTGTTTCGATTATCTCAGACAGGGATCCTAGATTCACGTCAAAGTTTTGGGGACAACTTCAGAAAGCTTTGGGGACAAAGCTTAAGACAACTTTTCACCCCCAGACGGATGGTCAGTCAGAGAGGACTATTCAAACACTCGAGGATATGTTGCGAGCGTGTGCATTGGACTGGAAAGGTGACTGGAGTAAGCACTTAAAGTTAGCTGAGTTTGCCTACAATAACAGTTATCATTCGAGTATTGGCATGGTTCCATATGATGTTGAGAAACTCTGTTTTGATGTCACACAATATGATACACTGTCTTATTTAATTTCATATGATATGATAATATGTCTTCTTGAAAAATGTTATATAATGACTGGATATGTTTTTTGCCATAAATCTAACGAGTATTTGATGCAAGGATATCTCACCCAAAAAGGATGGAGACTTCCTGTTCAAGTACAACTATGTCATACTCCTTGAAGAAAAAGCTTGATGAGCCATGCATTCCTAAAGATCAACTGAAGAGATCGGCTACCTCAAGATGAAGATTTTTTTTCTTCTTTAGAGTCATATGTAACAGAACCTTCAGGAACATGCATATTGCATATTACATACTCATTCATAAAAGCTATATCATAAAAGTATATGATAGTTTCAAAAAGCTCCTTTTTGAAAACTAATAATTGTACCTTCTTACAACCATTTATGAAAAAGGTATTTTGACATGATTTCAAAATGTAATAATTGTACCTTATATCATATACAAGACAACTTGAAAAGTAATGTTTTTAAAAGTAGGAAAAAGACAAAACATGAAATCGACTACACAAAGAAAAACAAATATAATATGTTTTGAAAAGACTCTAGTCACCTTCTTTAAAGAAATGATTTCAAATATAGGAAAAAGACAAAAACATGAAATCGGCTACACAAAGAAAAACAAATATAATATGTTTTGAAAAGACTCTAGTTACCTTCTTTAAAGAAATGATTTCAAATATAGGAAAAAGACAAAACATGAAAATCGGCTACACAAAGAAAACAAATATAATAAAGGTTTTGAAAAGACTCTAGTTACCTTTTTACAAACCCATAGAATGTCGACTTACTTGAATTCATCATTCTCTTTGTATATCATTAAATACCTCCTGTAAGAAATCCTTGTTAAATATCCTTCTCAAGAATGTCGACTTTCTTGTAGTCTTCATTCTCTCTGAAGACTTTGAAAAACACAACATAAAGAAAACACTTGACATGACTATGTACAAATAAATATCTCAAATCACTCATTGTACTTACACTCATTTAAAGTAAAGAAGTACTTATGTACCTCAAATCATTAATTAGAATACAGACAAAACTACATAATAGCCTACAATCCAACGTTCAATGTACTATTGTAAGAAATAAACTTTTTACATAAAATATGTATTACCTAAAATATTACAATGACTAGTGTACCCTACATTTTACTTTTATGAAAAGAAGACTTTCTCGAATTTCTCTCAAGATGTTTTTGAAATGACATCTCAAAAAGCTACGATTTCAAAAAGTAACGACTACTTTTTAAAAGGCTATATAAACACACTCAAATAAACTATTCAACATGGAATGGACATGTGAGCTTACAATGAGAAAAATTCCTATTCGATATTTGAAAAGAGAGCCTTGAAAAAGAAAGAGAAAAAGAAAAGAAAGAAAAGAGAAAAAGTCAAGTCTAGCTCTTTGACAAAGAGTATCCTCTGACTGACAAACAGAACATTCTGAGAATCCTTCATTAGTGCATTCATATCATTCTGAAGGTTCTATAGGAAGTATTGTAACTCTGTTATTCACTGTTATCCTTCTTTGTTGAAAGAAGTAGACCTCTGTGAAAGAGGGTGTTGCCCTTCTCTGTTGAGAGAAGAAGACCTCTGTGAAAGAGGGTGTTGTCCTTCTCTGTTGAGAGAAGAAGACCTCTGTGGAAGAGGGTGTGCCCCTTCTCTGTTGAGAGAAGAAGACCTCTGAGGAAGAGGGTGTTGTACTATTTATTCGGTGACTCGGATGTTATAGTGGAAAGCTCAAGTGGTTTGCTTGGGGACTTGATGTAGGTCTGGGTTTTGACCGAACCAGTATAAATTCTGTGTTTTATGTGTTGTGCCTTATTGCCTGATTATTTTATTTTATCGATCTTTATCGTATTTCACTATTCACCCCCCCTCTAGTGGAATTTCATTTGGTATCAGAGCAGGTTTGCTGGTTTCGACATAACAAGTCTTCCAACACAAATGACATCTACCTCTTATGCTCGTGATATTGAAGGTCAACACGCATCTCGTCCTCCTTTCTTCAACGGCTCCAACTATGGATACTGGAAGTGCAGAATGACTATATTTCTCAAGTCCATAGATTTTGCTGTATGGAAAATTGTTGAGCATCCATACACATCTTCATCCGCAGACTATAACTTATGGTCTGATGAAGAAAAGGAAATGGCAAACCTAAATGCAAAGGCTATGAATGCCTTATATTGTGCCATTGATCAGAACGAATTCAATAGAATATCTATATGTGAATCTGCATATGATATTTGGCATTCTTTAGAGGTTATTCATGAAGGAACCAACAAAGTGAAAGAAGCCAAAATCTCATCTCTTGTCAGAAAATATGAGTTGTTCAAAATGAACAAAGATGAACCTGTAAACACCCCAAATTTTCATCCTCATCCAGTGTTTATCCATTTCATATGTAATTGCATATCACTGCATACATTTTTGCATATCATTTCATCGCATTGCATAACATTGCATGTCATTACATGTCATCCCATCTCATTTTCGAGATCCAGCACTCCTATTTCAAAACATTCAATCCAGATTTGAATTTTAAAGCTTTATTTCAAAATCAATTTCAAAACCTGGGTTTTTATTTAATACTCTGTCATTTTCCAACCCCAGGACTTTATATTTCGAAATATTTTCTCAAGGAAACAATCTGGATTCATTTCAAATTCAAATTTTAATCGATTTCAATTCACAGATGAGACCCATTGAGGTGGTGTCGCTTCTGAATTCCTCTATTCATCAAATTTCTCAAAATTTTGAAAGTTTCAGTCCGATCAGGACTCTGTCTCAGAGACCTGATCCGGTCAGGAGTCTGTTTTACTTCCATTTTTAATCTTTTTTGTTTGTTTTTGAAATTTAGGTCATTTTACAGAGTCCAGTTAGTTCAGGATTCTATTTTAGAGTTCGGTCGAGTTAGGAGTCTAACCCTGACTGTGTTTTCTGACTTATTTCATCATTTCTTGATAAAATCTTTTGAAAATTCTTTCATTTGGCTGTTAAAATTTAAAATTTCAGAGTCCTAAGAGTTCAGGACTCTAACCCGGAGTTCCAGTTCGCATGAGACCCTATTTTCAAAAATCTTGAATTTCAAATGTCGATTTTAACCCTTTTTCAAAGCCATTTTCAGTGTTTATTTCAAAATTTCCAAAACTCGATGTGGGCCTACTCAGTTGGCACCATATCCAGAGGAATTCTAATTCAGTTAGAACCCTATGCCATTTCAAAAATTCTAATTTTAAAATTGCTTTTGAAAATCCTTTTGAAAACTCCTTCAATTTCAAGTTTTAAAATCACTTTTTGAAAAACTCAAGTAGGGCCCACTCGGGGTGGCGCCATATTTGAGTAAGTCAGGGCTAGACTAGGGTTAGTTGATGTCTTGGTTAGTGTTAGAGGTTTAGAAGAGTCAAAACCATTTTGAAAAACTCATTTTGAAAGTTAGTTTTTAAAACTAGTGTTTTTAAAGGTTTTTAAAGGTGTTTTAAAAACCCAATGTGAGAAAATGCCAAGTGGCATTACATTTGGGGATTTTTTAGGAGAGTCTAGGGGTTAATTAGGTATTAAATAGGATAATTTAGACTAGGGGTAGTTAGGTAACTCCACCCCAAAATCGCCCCCCTTAGAAGAGTCCAATTTTTTTTAAAACATTTAATTTTTAACCTAATTTTTTTTTATAAATAGAAGGCTATAGGGGGTCGATTTTCCCAATTGGCTTTCCTTTGGATTCTTGGAGCTTCTCTCTCCTCTCCAGCCCTTCCTCCATTGCAGCAACCTCAAGGTAACTATTTTCTCTAATTTTTAGTTTTTATTTAATGTTTTTCATTGTTTTAAACATGATTTAGCCATTGGTGCCATCATCTTCATGGATTAAACCATGGATTCAACCTCAAGAACCATCAAGAATCAGCAAGAACGATCCAAGAAGGTGATCCAACCCTGTTTTGGGTGATTTACAGAGATTTTAATCCATTGGAATTGATTTTAATATGATTCTTTGCATTAATAACCAATAAAATATATGATTTGCCCTTTTTAATGGGTTAAATCTATGTTTTAAAGGTGATATCAAATCCCAGCCATTGATTCCCTGTTTTTATTTTATTTTCATGGTTTATTCATGTTTGTTTTACGTTCTATAGCATAAAAATAAGTTTTATTTACTGTTTTATGGTTTATTTTATTTATTTACATTAGTTAATGCATGGTTTGTCAAGTTTCTTAAATTTCTGTGTGTTTTAGGTTTAGAACAGTAAAGATAATGTTATTTCGGATTGAAGTTCTCATTGTTTATTTCTGATTTTTTTATATGTGATGCATGCATGAGTTATTGAGTTACTGTAGAAAAATAAGATGTTTTGGATCTCGGGAACCCTGTCAAAAAAATCAGACATCAAATCGGGTTTTTAAAGATTTAAAATCGTGGTTAAAATCAAGAAGGTAACTTGCTGTGATGATATTTCTCTCATCTTATATCCGATTTTAGATCTGTAAAGTGCTATGGATTCACATTGAGTATATAGGTCTGATGTGAAATTTTTGGATTTTTTTATCACTGTTTAGTATTTTTACCCTTTTAGAGAATCTGTCTTTCAATTTAAAACTCATTAGGGTTTACCAAAACCCTAATCAGACTTGTGTTAGTCATAAATCCCAAACCATAGATCCGATTCATGATATGTAAAAAATGAGTATTGTAATTTTTCTGTCTACTGTTCACCACTAAAATTTCAGAGATTTTTGTTTAGGATTGCTATTTATGTCTGTATTTTCAATCTGGAATAGCTGTTTTAATCCCTGTTAAGAGTGAAATATGTTACCTCAGATTGCCGGAAAGGTTTCTCCCTAACCGAAGATGATTTTTCCGATCTGTAAATTGGGAAATCTCTGTTTTCCTTTCTAGTTAGTCTCTGTAATATTTCATAAATTTCCATAGAGATTTGACTCCTGGTTCAGGTCTTGGACTGAGACTGGTTGGTGAATTAGGTCAAAAATAGCATATTTTTAGGGTTTAATGCAATTTTCGGATTAATTTAATGTCAAAAAATTATTTTTATAATTCCAATTCGACATTAGGGTTATAACAAGTGCAGGTACCAATTTTTATGGATTTTGGAATCCATTTGATGGCTAAATTAAGCAAATTGCAAAACCGGGTTCCTGAAAGATCCAAAAACACTGCTAAAATCACAGTTTTTGTGATATTATTGGATTTTCGTGCATAAGCATATATTTTTAGGGTTTAATCATGTTCATAATCATATTAGGATGCTTTAGGTTTAATTTTGTGCTCATTTGATTTCATTTAGTGCATAAAACCTAAGTTTTTATCAAAATCTATTTCTAAAAACCCTAATTTCAAGGCCATAGTCTTGCTATCGGGAGCAATTTGGTCATTTGACCTAAATTTTGAAATCCCTAACCCTAATTTCATATTTTTAATCATGTCATAGCATATTTGGTTTGAGTTTATTCCATTCAAATTTCAAAACTTGCATTTTATCAAAATATCTTTCTAAAAACCCTAATTTTAAGGCCATAGTCTTGTTATTAGGGGTATTTTGGTCATTTTGACCCCAATTTCGAAATTTCATATTTTATCTTTCTTATTTATCCAATCTTATTTCATATCTTATCAATTTTGATTTAAGGGAATCATGGAAAAGGCTTATATCTAGCAAAATTCAGTAATTTCTAGATATTACTGGATAAACTTAGAAAAGCCAACATATATTCATTAACCAAGTTTTCTAGTTTTGAAGGTACATTGAAGACTTTATTTTTCATGTATTTAAATTTCAATAGTGATGTAACTTGTAATTAAACTTTGGAATAAGAATTTATATTTCCTGCTTAGCTTAGGTTGCATTGCATATAGTTTATTTTTATAATTTTAATGTGTGATGGATGATGATTCATGCATATTTTTACAAATTCACCATGGTCTACATGAATGGCACATGCACTAGCTTTTATGAAGTTTATAAACTTGGTGGAATTCGTATTTATGGCCATAGTCAGAATATGAAGGATATCTAGATTTATGATCTTCACATTAGCCACATTCAGCCTACACTCTTAGGCTAACTTCAAAATGCACTGCATTTCTCAAAAATACAAAAAGTATTTCTCAATTCCTCAAATTCATATTCATTCATTTCATGCATTTGCCAATTCCAATTCAAATTTCAATTCAGAGAAATCATTTTCTCAAGATTCTCTAAATCTTATTCAAAAATCGCTTTTCTCAAAATATGGATTTGGCAATGACATTTCAAGTATTTCCCAAGTTCCAAATTCGATTTTCCAAGTTATATATTCAATTTCAAAGTTTGAATTCAAAGAAATCAAGTTTTCCAAAGTTATTTCACATTTCTCAAAATCGGTTTTCACAAAATCCTTACATTTCTTCATAAATCGATTTTTACTTTTCTCAGAAGTACATTTCAAATCCCAATTCATGATTTTCCATGTGATATCTATTCTAAGTGTTTCAGTTATTCAAAGCAAACATCATGTTTTCAAATATGCATCTTCAGAAAATTTATAGCACATGCCTGATTCTATGTGCATTTAGAAATTAGAATATGATTTAGATAAGTTGAATAGAGCAGAGCAGTAGATTGATCCTTGGTTCGATTACCCCTGTTAAAGGTGGCAGGAACGGTCGAACCTCGTACCGACAGGCGAGTCCCATTCTACCGAATTTTCCCGCATTTTAAAACGGAGGCGAGTTATTTTCAAAAACTATTTCAAAGGTCAGTTTGATTTGCAAAAGTAAAAATTTTGCGATGATAACAGGTTTGGCGACCGTGATGGGACCTTGTCTTTGCCTGATCAATCTAATGCTCTACTTAGTTCAAATTGTCAAAATCGATTTCCATGGAATGTCAGCTTTGCTTTATGATATCATGTGAACCTAGGAGCCTAGACTTGAACCCAGCTGACATGGAATGCATATAGACTAGGTATGGTTTGGTAGGACCATATTGAGGAGAATTCTTCATGCTCACATAGACTTAGGTCTAATACAACACTACTCAATTTAGGAATTGTATGAAAACAATGTTTGCTTCTTCAAATATTTCAAAATTCTATCTCTTTAGGACTTAGAGCCTTCTGTTTGATTGCATGTGCTCATGTTTTTCAAAAACCACCCCCACCTATATTATCCCGGTCTTCACGTTGCTGGGCTCTCTTCCAGAACCATAGTTCAGGACAGAGCCTCACAACTGGGCCACCTATTTGGGTGAAAACCCCCCTGCCACGTACCAAGGGCCATAGTCCAACGTATATCGGCAGGTGCTCAAGGATGTTGGAAAACTTGAACCTAGAACCGGAGGAATTGATTTTATGCCACGTACATCGAGCCTTGGCTTGAGTATATAGGCATAACTGGATTGGATACAGATGATCTGAGCCTTAGAGTTAGGATTAAGCTTCTACAGCCATTTCAAAATTTGTGCATCTAGAGTCAGCTTTTAGAGAATGCTGTTTGTGCATACTTGTTTGTGCAGCATGTGATTGAATATGTTATAGTCATCTCATTTTATTTTCCATATTTTCCCCAATTTTCTAAAATACTGGACGATTTTTTTAAAATTCCCCAGCCCATGTCCATGTACTGTCCATGTTTTAAATCCTGGACGATTTTCAAAATACTTTATTTTATAAAGTACTTCCTTATATTTCATTAAAGCCTGGACGATTTTCATAAAGTTCCTCCATTTTCTTCAAAACTCCAGGCGATTTCCCATCTTTCCTGTCTTCTGGATCTCGAATTTCCTGCTTTATTTTTATCCTGCCTGCATTTTTCTCAAAATTCCTGTATTTTCCAAGTCTTATTCCAAATTTTCCATGTTTTCCAGTCTATTCTGATGGCATCCAGTCAGCTTGATTCAGTCTTCCCTGAGGGTCACATCTCCTACGAGGTGCGACAACGTCTTCCCGAACATCGAGTCCTCAGCACCGGATCCTTCTTTCCCCGGTGGTATTATTCATGGTTCAAAAACTTCTCTCGTATGTTTCCGGACCATCTGGATGAGTGTGGATTGGAACTGGCGTCCGCAGTGGGAAAGCAGACAGTCAACGGCAACTTGATTCATGCACTAGCAGAGCGGTGGAATCCGAGCACTTCTACCTTCTGGTTCCCGTGGGGCGAGATGACAGTACTGATAGATGAATTTTCAGAGATTATGGGATTGCCCGAGCCAGCCGGTCAGCCTGGAGATCCATTAGAGAAACAATTTTTGATCAATGTCAAGGGTCTGGATCCCCGAGATGCTTTAGCTCGCATGACAGGACGCAAGTCTTGGCCTCTAATTGAAGAAGATGGAAATGAATATGTGGATCTGCTCGAAATCTACCGACAGTATGGGACATTTGTGGAAGTCAGCTCGCTGTCCAGAACAACTCGAGAGAGAATTCAACACGCGATGGTTCTGTGCACGGTGGGATTAGCTTTCTTTTCCGATGGACGGAATTACATGGATATCAGAATAATTCAGCTTATGAGGAGATGGGGAAGTCGACAGACCAGCCACCTCTCAATAGCCATGGCCGCACTCGCTTTTCTATACCGAGGGTTGACTCGTTTCGCACTCGGAGAATCCATTCTAGTCGAAGGGTGCACCTATGCCTTGCAGTCTTGGTTCCTCCGACATGTGCCAGTCCGAGCCAGTTCCTTCAGATACAATGGAGAGAAGCTTCTTCCAGTTGCGCGATACCGGTTCTTGATCGACAACCTTCAGGAGGAAGAGGTCGTATGGGACTACTTTGATCGCCAGGAATCACCTCCTAGATATACTTATGCTTACGGCAAGTGATTCAGACTACTTGGCCCATTTTTCTGCGCATACTATCATCCCGAGCGGTGTGTCAGGCAGTTCTCTCAGAGGCAGAAGCGCGTAGAGATTCGTCCACTAGTGGGGGTTCTGCCAGAATTCAATCTCGCATCAGATCAGTGGTCCGGAGCATACCATTCTGCCAAACATGGCTGGGATTCCTTTGTCAGTCTTACTATTTTTCCTGGTCCTCGTGTGTCTTCTGATTTTGTAGAGTGGTGGAAAATTGTCTGTCCCCCTCCCCTCTATCAAGTGTATTATTGATAAAATCATGTTTTTCCCCTCAATAAAATTCCTTTACATTTCACTTTAGTTTGACGACCTCGCCTAGGTAACAAGGCATATTTTCAGTTGTTTATCTTGCAAAGAATAGCAACGCAATTGTCGTAATCCCAACGATGACTCAATCCCTAGTAATGGGATATTATTTCAATTGTCTACCAAAATTCTCAACAAATATTTTCCTCCAACCAAATTTCCTTCAGAAGCCTAACCATCAGTTCTGCCTTGCAGAGAGAGCATTAATAACATTCAAAAGAGCATTTGTGATACTCAGTGGTTCTGACAAGGTCCGGAAAGAAAACTGCATCAATAGAAGGTGTGGCATACTCGATCGCTTCAGAAGAGGAAATGGACTCACTCCGATCAGTCAGAAGTTAGAGTCAGCAAGCGGATGATGGCATCGATCCCCGAATGTATGTTATGTTCAAAGAAATGATGACCAAGATACTGGCAGAACAAACTGAAACTAGTATAGAAGAGACTCGGGTTAAGCAGAAGGCAAAAGACCAGGCAGTCAAGAAAGTTCTGAAGCTATTCAAGGAACATATCCAACAGGAAGATACATCGGATGAATCAGGATCGGTAGGTAACACCGATGAAGAGTATGAAGTTCAGCAAGCATTTCAAAGATCCCCTCATAGACAAGGGACAGCCTATAAATTGAAAAATCAAGCAATGGATGATCCAATCCAAATACAACTGAAGGAAATGGCAAAGAAGATTAAAGATTTGGAAGCCCGCGACAAGGGCAAGAAGGTCTTCACGGGCAAAGATTTCTGCAAGAGCATCACTCCCGTCAGGAATAATCAAGATTCAAAAAAAGACAAATTCTGTCAAGGCCCACCGCGAGGGGTGCAAGGATAACAAAGGCGATCACACAAGTCAGAAAGAGAAATCTTTAAAGCAGAGTGGAAAATTGAGTCAGCAGAAAGAAAAGATAAAGCGGGACGGTTGGGATTGCAATCGCCAGTTTACTCCTCTCGAGCAGCCTCTCGACGAAATCCTTGAATATATGTTGGCCAAGGAATTGGTAAAACTCCCAAGAGTCGCGAATCCTCCCACAGTCATGGAAAAATTTAGGGATCAATTCTGTAAATTTCATAGGGCAGTAGGACATGATACCGACCATTGTTTCGTCTTCAAGAACATTGTCCAAGATCATATTGACAAGAATTTCTTCGTTGAGAATAAGAAAGAATACCAATCGACTGTCTTATCCAAATCTCAGCAGAAATCAAACACTCGACAAGAGGTGCAGTGTGATGATCGAAATCAGAACCGCAAGATGGCCTTTTTGGATCAAATATTTGAAAGCTTTTTGGAATACATGCTCGCGAAAGATACAGTAAGATCTCCGAAGTCTCATTTCACTCTCTCTGCCAATAATAGCAAAAGCAACAAGAAAAATTATGATCATCCTTCAGAGGGATCCAAGGGCCAAAAAGGAAAGTTCTCCAACAATGATAAGCCTTTTCAATCTAGTCCTCAGCATAAAGAGAAAGATCAAGAAAAGTCGAAGCACGACAACTGGAGTTTTAAACATGACTTTACTCCCCTAGATCAACCGCGTGAAGAAATCCTTGAATATATGTTGGCCAAAGAGATGATTAAGCTCCCAAGAGTCGATGATCCTCCTATCACTAGGGGAAGATTTAAAGATCAATTCTGCAAGTTTCATCGGGCCATGGGGCATGATACCGAGTACTGTTTCGTTCTCAGGAATATTATTCAAGACTATATCGATAAAAATATCCTTATGGAAGGCAAAGAAGAAGATAAAGCAACCAGCTCATCAGCCCCTTAAGAGCGACAAGGCCATCACTCTTTCATTCTTGCATTTTGCTTTCGTTATTTTGTATGGATGGCATGGTCTCATCTCTTTCATCAATAAAATTATCAATCTTCCTCATAGTTTGGCATCATCTTTTGTATTTCTCCTTCTTTACAAAATGTCTTTTTACAAAGAGTAACCTCTTTCAGAGTGTCTCCCGAATTCATCAAGAAGAACATCGTCAATCTTTCCACTGTTATCTTCAGAGAACATTCCTCAAATATCAATTATTTATCCTTTCATCCAATATCTTACTCCCCCATTACACTGGGGCATTATTTTGAAAATTGTCTTCAAAACATCCTTTATGCAGGCAGGATCAAACAAATCTCTCATTTTGCACACATGTGCATCCATTTACATTCATTTGCATCTGCATGTATTCATTCGCATTCATCTGCATCAATTTGCATTTGCATCGAACTCCCCATTCAGGATAAGGGATAAATCCTGAGGCCCCGACAGTTGTCCAAGTCGTCGTGAGGGTGAAGACTGAAAATTTTCCATCAAAATCAATTAGTAATTCTTCAGAATCCAGTGTTGTGCTGGTAATTTTTCAAAAAATCAGTGTGCGTGCTGGTAAATTTCCAAAACCCAGTGCTCGTACTGGTAACCATTTAAAATCCAGCGCTCGTACTGGTAACCTTTTAAAATTCAGTGCTCGTACTGGTAACCTTCCAAAATCCAGTGCTCGTACTGGTAATCTTCCAAAACCCGGTATTCGTACTGGTAATTTTTCAAAACATAGTGCTTGTATTGGCATATTTTCAAAATCCGGTGTTTGCACTGGTACACTTTAAAATTCAGTGTCCACTAATTTAGTTTTCCTTCGGGATTCGAGTTCTGACTCGAATCTTCTTTCCTTCTGGTTAACCTAGTTTTCCTTCGGAATTCGAGTTCCGACTCAAATTTCCTTTCCTTCCACACCGGTTTAAGTTTTTCTGCGGGATTCGAGTTCCGACTCGAATCCTCTTTCCTTTTGGTTAACCTAGTTTTCCTTTGGGATTCGAGTTCCGACTCGAATTTCCTTTCCTTCTAATTGATCTAGTTTTCCTTCAGGAATTCGAGTTCCGACTCGAATTTCTTTTCTTTCTGACTGGTTTAGTTTTCCTTTGGGATTCGAGTTCTGACTCGAATCTTCTTTCCTTCTAGTTGATCTAGTTTTCCTTCGGAATTCGAGTTCCGACTCGAATTTCTTTTCCTTCCAACCGGTCTAGTTTTCCTTCAGGATCCGAGTTCCGACTCGAATCTTCTTTCCTTCTAGTTGATCTAGTTTTCCTTCGGAATTCGAGTTCCGACTCGAATTTTTTTTCCTTCCAACCGGTCTAGTTTTTCTTTAGGATCCGAGTTCCGACTTGAATCTTCTTACCTTCTAGTTAATCTAGTTTCCTTCGGGATTCGGGTTCCGACTCGAATTTCTTCTCCTTCCAAATTAATCTACCTTTCCTTCAGGATTCGAGTTCCGACTCGAATTTCTTTTCCTTCCATAATAGGACCTGGTTTTCCTTCGAAGATTCGGGTTCCGACTCGAGTTTTCTTTTCCTTCAGAGTTGGTCTAGAAAATCCAAGTTCCGACTTGAATTTTCTTTCAAATCCAATTCGCTTAGCTTTCCTTTACAAGTTTGAACTTCTACTCAAACTACCCTGCGAGTTGGTCTAGAAGATCCGAGTTCCGACTCAAATTTTCTTTCAAAATCCAATTCATCTAGTTTTCCTTGAAGAATTGAATTCCGATTCGAATCTTCCCTCAAAAACCCAGTTTAGCACCTGGTCCATTCAAAGCTCACAAGTTGGAATCATTCCTTCTTGAGTTATGATCCTTAGGTTGAATTCCTATGGAATTGATAGTTCGTAGGTCGAACCCCTGCGAAACCAATGTTGTTCTTAATTGAACCAATGTTGTTCTTAATTGAACCAATGTCGTTCTTAATTGAACCAATGCCGTTCTCAATTGAACCAATGTCGTTCTTAGGCTGAATCACTATAGAACCCATGTCATTCTCAGTAAACCAATTCACAATTTTGACCTTCGGGTCAATCAATTTCCAATTTCCAATTATCAATTTCCAATTTCCAATTATCAATTTCCAAATTTCTAATTTCCAATTTTCAATTTCCAAATTTCCAATTTTTAATTTCAAATATCAAATTTCAAAATTCCAATTTCCAAAATTTGACCCTTTTGAGTCACCCAATACCAATTTCAATCATTTTCTCTTGCGAGAGACCCTTTGTATAGGGAGAGTTCGAGGGAGCTCGCTCTTTTCGCATGCTATCCAATTCGTTCACTTAGCCCCTTTTCAGGGAGAGTTTGAAGGGACTCGTGTCTCTGTGAACCGTTTGCAAAACAAAATTCCAAATTTCACACAAGGAACCCTTTTTATAAGTAGAGACTCGACGGAGACTTGCTTTCCTTGTGGCCCCCATAATTTCAGACTAGGCCATTTCATCATGAGGGACCCTCTTTTCAGGGAGAGTGTGATGAACTCGTTCCTTCATGACCAATTTACCAACCTCACCAATTCCGGCCCCCTTTCCATAAGAGAAGCCTAATGTTAGGAAGTTTTGACAAAAGCTTAATTTCTCTTCGAAAGTTCGTTTTGCAAACACCTCCTCTTCAGGGAAGAGAGGAGTAATTCCCAATTCCAATTTCTGAATCTTCTCCTTTGGGGAAAGGAGAAGAGAATTTTTGTCAGAAATGTGTTGCGATGTACTTTAAATGCTCGCTTTCACAAAAGGATTTCAAGAAAGTTTTGCCAATTTGTCATTAAATATTTGTTGATTTCAAAAATCTTTATTGCACAAAATTATTACTTCAGAATACCTCCATTATTACTTTCGAAAGGGTAATGCTTTCGCGAAAAAGGATTCAAGGTTCAAAATCTTTCTATTGGCCAACCAAAAGGATGAAGAATAAATCCTCGATATGGCCAGCAAAGAGAATTCAATGTTGTTGCAAAGCCATGAGTGATTGATATTGATCACAGTCAATGGCACATTTTTAAAGACCATTCTTGAAAAATAAAGTAGTCGAAATATCCTGGGTGATACAGAAAAAATCCACTCAATTTTCATATCTCCTCAATCACCTAAGCTGCAATTAAATATTTGCAAAAGGGATCTCTCAATTGTCGTCAAGATGAAGGCGAATTAAGCGAGTCGACCCCCGGGGCCAAAGAAGATTTGGATCATCTCCAAGATGACGGAGTTTGTGACGGATCCTTCCAGGGAAAGTTCAGATCACCGTTGAGATGAAGGCGAGTGTGATGAGCCTACCGACAAACCCTAAAAGATATTTAATTCCAGCTATCATCAAGAGATTCCCAACCAATGAGCCAATAACTATCAAGATAATCCCTGAGTGAAAAGAAGGATCGAAACATCTCTGAGATGAAGGAGTTTGTGATGTACCCTTCCTAAGAAAAAAAGAGAGAAAAGTCAGGACATCTCCAGAATGAAGGATGATGTAATTCCCGAAAAATCCAAGAGAGCTCCAATCTGCTAAAAAAAAAAAGAGTGCAGAAAGATCATCATGAGAAAAGAATCCCAGGATATCAGACTGCCAAATTTATCAAGAATTTTCTTTAATTTTGTGAAATTCTTTTATCAATATTCTTTCACCAATAGCTCTCGCAATATCAAGAATACTTTCTTTCCCGTCCATATCAAGGAAATTGATAGCTTCCTTGAAAGAAAGCCAATCGCAAGCAATTTGAATTCGAATCTTGATTCTACGGAGTTAAGCTCAATCGGAGGTAATACTTCAGGTAGAAAAGAGGAAATACTTTCAAAACAATGCGCATCACTTTCAATTATTTTGAATCAACAATAATTTTCAACATTTTGACAATATTTTCTAGCTATCCTGGCGTGAAGCGAGAGCTTGAGGTTCATCTTTGGCACATCCTGACATCAGTTGTTATCCCTTTTAGGAATTGATAACGGGAGTTTTCAAGATTCCTTCCCTTCTTTGGTATAATCTGAGCGCACGGGCTCTTAGATTCGCACACTTCCCTGTGTCCCCACTGTCCCACCATAGACAGTCCAATTTCGGCTTGAGGTTAAGCCACCAATTTCAGCAAAAGGCAATTTCAAAAGTTAATTATTCTCAGCAATGAGGCGCCCAAAATCAATCCCTTTTCAAACTTTAGGGACCCCAATTTCCTTCCTTTTGCAAAACCCATATCGAATTCATTGTGCGAAAATCCAAGGGTTCCATCACAGTCTCTTCTTTCGAGGATTCCGTCCATTTTCTGCCCAATCAGGTTAAGGGTATAAACCTGAGCCTCCTTTGATGAGGTATTCCATTTTCTACCCAATCAGGTTAAGGGTATAAACCTGGGCCTCCTTTGATGAGGTATTCCATTTTCTGCCCAATCAGGTTAAGGGTATAAACCTGAGCCTCCTTTGATGAGGTATTCCATTTTCTACCCGATCAGGATAAGGGTATAAACCTGAGCCTCCTTTGATGAGGTATTCCATTTTCTGCCCAATCAGGTTAAGGGTACAAACCTGAGCCTCCTTTGATGAGGTATTTCATTTTCAACCCGATCAGGTTAAGGGTACAAACCTGAGCCTCATTTGATGAGGTATTTTATTTTCAACCCGATCAGGTTAAGGGTATAAACCTGAGCCTCCTTTGATGAGGTATTCCATTTTCCACCCAATCAGGTTAAGGGTATAAACCTGGGCCTCCTTTGATGAGGTATTCCATTTTCTGCCCAATCAAGTTAAGGGTATAAACCTGAGCCTCCTTTGATGAGGTATTCCATTTTCTACCCGATCAAGATAAGGGTATAAACCTCAGCCTCCTTTGATGAGGTATTCCATTTTCTGCCCAATCAGGTTAAGGGTATAAACCTGAGCCTCCTTTGATGAGGTATTCCATTTTCATTTCCCGGTCAGGTTAAGGGTCAAACCTGAGCTTCGTTTCTACACGAGGTATTTTATGTCCCATCCAGGTTAAGGGCAAAACCTGAATCTCACTTCTTTTTGAAATAAAATTTTCTCCTTATTCCCCATTTCATATTTATCGTCATCACTTGAACTAATTCTTTCATACCCAGTCAGATTCATCTAACTGGGGCATTTTTATGATCCAAATTTGGTGTGTTTTCTTTGCCACTAAGCTCGGCTTTCAACCGGCTTAGCAGCAAAGAGGGGCATCTGTAAACACCCCAAATTTTCACCCTCATCCAGTGTTTGTCCATTTCATATGTAATTGCATATCACTGCATACATTTTTGCATATCATTTCATCGCATTGCATAACATTGCATGTCATTACATGTCATCCCATATCATTTTCGAGATCCAGCACTCCTATTTCAAAACATTCAATCCAGATTTGAATTTTAAAGCTTTATTTCAAAATCAATTTCAAAACCTGGGTTTTTATTCAATACTCTGTCATTTTCCAACCCCAGGACTTTATATTTCGAAATATTTTCTCAAGGAAACAATCTGGATTCATTTCAAATTCAAATTTTAATCGATTTCAATTCACAGATGAGACCCATTGAGGTGGTGTCGCTTCTGAATTCCTCTATTCATCAAATTTCTCAAAATTTTGAAAGTTTCAGTCCGATCAGGACTCTGTCTCAGAGACCTGATCCGGTCAGGAGTCTGTTTTACTTCCATTTTTAATCTTTTTTGTTTGTTTTTGAAATTTAGGTCATTTTACAGAGTCCAGTTAGTTCAGGATTCTATTTTAGAGTTCGGTCGAGTTAGGAGTCTAACCCTGACTGTGTTTTCTGACTTATTTCATCATTTCTTGATAAAATCTTTTGAAAATTCTTTCATTTGGCTGTTAAAATTTAAAATTTCAGAGTCCTAAGAGTTCAGGACTCTAACCCGGAGTTCCAGTTCGCATGAGACCCTATTTTCAAAAATCTTGAATTTCAAATGTCGATTTTAACCCTTTTTCAAAGCCATTTTCAGTGTTTATTTCAAAATTTCCAAAACTCGATGTGGGCCTACTCAGTTGGCACCATATCCAGAGGAATTCTAATTCAGTTAGAACCCTATGCCATTTCAAAAATTCTAATTTTAAAATTGCTTTTGAAAATCCTTTTGAAAACTCCTTCAATTTCAAGTTTTAAAATCACTTTTTGAAAAACTCAAGTAGGGCCCACTCGGGGTGGCGCCATATTTGAGTAAGTCAGGGCTAGACTAGGGTTAGTTGATGTCTTGGTTAGTGTTAGAGGTTTAGAAGAGTCAAAACCATTTTGAAAAACTCATTTTGAAAGTTAGTTTTTAAAACTAGTGTTTTTAAAGGTTTTTAAAGGTGTTTTAAAAACCCAATGTGAGAAAATGCCAAGTGGCATTACATTTGGGGATTTTTTAGGAGAGTCTAGGGGTTAATTAGGTATTAAATAGGATAATTTAGACTAGGGGTAGTTAGGTAACTCCACCCCAAAATCGCCCCCCTTAGAAGAGTCCAATTTTTTTTAAAACATTTAATTTTTAACCTAATTTTTTTTTATAAATAGAAGGCTATAGGGGGTCGATTTTCCCAATTGGCTTTCCTTTGGATTCTTTGAGCTTCTCTCTCCTCTCCAGCCCTTCCTCCATTGCAGCAACCTCAAGGTAACTATTTTCTCTAATTTTTAGTTTTTATTTAATGTTTTTCATTGTTTTAAACATGATTTAGCCATTGGTGCCATCATCTTCATGGATTAAACCATGGATTCAACCTCAAGAACCATCAAGAATCAGCAAGAACGATACAAGAAGGTGATCCAACCCTGTTTTGGGTGATTTACAGAGATTTTAATCCATTGGAATTGATTTTAATATGATTCTTTGCATTAATAACCAATAAAATATATGATTTGCCCTTTTTAATGGGTTAAACCTATGTTTTAAAGGTGATATCAAATCCCAGCCATTGATTCCCTGTTTTTATTTTATTTTCATGGTTTATTCATGTTTGTTTTACGTTCTATAGCATAAAAATAAGTTTTATTTACTGTTTTATGGCTTATTTTATTTATTTACATTAGTTAATGCATGGTTTGTCAAGTTTCTTAAATTTCTGTGTGTTTTAGGTTTAGAACAGTAAAGATAATGTTATTTCGGATTGAAGTTATCATTGTTTATTTCTGATTTTGTTATATGTGATGCATGCATGAGTTATTGAGTTACTGTAGAAAAATAAGAGGTTTTGGATCTCGGGAACCCTGTCAAAAAAATCAAACATCAAATCGGGTTTTTAAAGCTTTAAAATCGTGGTTAAAATCAAGAAGGTAACTTGCTGTGATGATATTTCTCTCATCTTATATCCGATTTTAGATCTGTAAAGTGATATGGATTCACATTGAGTAGATAGGTCTGCTGTGAAATTTTCGAATTTTTTTATCACTGTTTAGTATTTTTCCCTATTTAGAGAATCTGTCTTTAAATTTAAAACTCGTTAGGGTTTACCAAAACCCTAATCAGACTTGTGTTAGTCATAAATCTCAAACCACAGATTCGATTCATGATCTGTAAAAAGTGAGTATTATTATTTTTCTGTCTACTATTCACCACTACAATTTCAGAGATTTGTGTTTAGGATTGCTATTTATGTCTGTATTTTCAATCTGGAATAGCTGTTTTAATCCCTGTTAAGAGTTAAATATGTTAGCTCAGATTGCCGGAAGGGTTTCTCCCTAACCGGAGATGCTTTTTCCGATCTGTAAATTGGGAAATATCTGTTTTCCTTTCTAGTTAGTCTCTGTAAAATTTCATAAATTTCCATGGAGATTGGCCCCTGGTTCAGGTCTTGGACTGAGACTGGTTGGTGAATTAGGTCAAAAATAGCATATTTTTAGGGTTTAATGCAATTTTCGGATTAATTTAATGTCAAATTTTTTTTTTTATAATTCCAATTCGACATTAGGGTTATAACAAGTGCAGGTACCAATTTTTATGGATTTTGGAATCCATTTGATGGCTGAATTAAGCAAATTGCAAAACCGGGTTCCTGAAAGATCCAAAAACACTGCTAAAATCACAGTTTTTGTGATATTATTGGATTTTTGTGCATAAGCATATATTTTTAGGGTTTAATCATGTTTATAATCATATTAGGATGCTTTAGGTTTAATTTTGTGCTCATTTGATTTCATTTAGTGCATAAAACCTAAGTTTTTATCAAAATCTATTTCTAAAAACCCTGATTTCAAGGCCATAGTCTTGCTATCGGGGGCAATTTGGTCATTTGACCTAAATTTCGAAATCCCTAACCCTAATTTCATATTTTTAATCATGTCATAGCATATTTGGTTTGAGTTTATTCCATTCAAATTTCAAAACTTGCATTTTATCAAAATATCTTTCTAAAAACCCTAATTTTAAGGCCATAGTCTTGTTATTAGGGGTATTTTGGTCATTTTGACCCCAATTTCGAAATTTCATATTTTATCTTTCTTATTTATCCAATCTTATTTCATATCTTATCAATTTTGATTTAAGGGAATCATGGAAAAGGCTTATATCTAGCAAAATTCAGTAATTTCTAGATATTACTGGATAAACCTAGAAAAGCCAACATATATTCATTAACCAAGTTTTCTAGTTTTGCAAGTACATTGAAGACTTTATTTTTCATGTATTTAAATTTCAATAGTGATGTAACTTGTAATTAAACTTTGGAATAAGAATTTATATTTCCTGCTTAGCTTAGGTTGCATTGCATATAGTTTATTTTTATAATTTTAATGTGTGATGGATGATGATTCATGCATATTTTTACAAATTCACCATGGTCTACACGAATGGCACATGCACTAGCTTTTATGAAGTTTATAAATTTGGTGGAATTCGTATTTATGGCCATAGTCAGAATATGAAGGATATCTAGATTTATGATCTTCACATTAGCCACATTCAGCCTACACTCTTAGGCTAACTTCAAAATGCACTGCATTTCTCAAAAATACAAAAAGTATTTCTCAATTCCTTAAATTCATATTCATTCATTTCATGCATTTGCCAATTCCAATTCAAATTTCAATTCAGAGAAATCATTTTCTCAAGATTCTCTAAATCTTATTCAAAAATCGCTTTTCTCAAAATATGGATTTGGCAATGACATTTCAAGTATTTCCCAAGTTCCAAATTCGATTTTCCAAGTTATATATTCAATTTCAAAGTTTGAATTCAAAGAAATCAAGTTTTCCAAAGTTATTTCACATTTCTCAAAATCGGTTTTCACAAAATCCTTACATTTCTTCATAAATCGATTTTTACTTTTCTCAGAAGTACATTTCAAATCCCAATTCATGATTTTCCATGTGATATCTATTCTAAGTGTTTCAGTTATTCAAAGCAAACATCATGTTTTCAAATATGCATCTTCAGAAAATTCATAGCACATGCCTGATTCTATGTGCATTTAGAAATTAGAATATGATTTAGATAAGTTGAATAGAGCAGAGCAGTAGATTGATCCTTGGTTCGATTACCCCTGTTAAAGGTGGCAGGAACGGTCGAACCTCGTACCGACTGGCGAGTCCCATTCTACAGAATTTTTCCGCATTTTAAAACGGAGGCGAGTTATTTTCAAAAACTATTTCAAAGGTCAGTTTGATTTGCAAAAGTAAAAATTTTGCGATGATAACAGAACCCATCACAGAGATGTTTACCAGATTCACCAACATCACCAACGATCTGAAATCTCTGGGTGTAACATATTCCCAGACAGAAAAGGTGAAGAAAATCTTGAGATCTCTCACAAATGATTGGGAGAAAAAGACTACAGCTATTGAAGAAGCTCAAGATTTATCTAAGCTTACTCTGAACGACTTAATAGGCAATCTTATGGCCTATGAAGTCCACATGAAAGAAAGAAGGGAAGAAGAACAACCGATAAAGAAAACTCTAGCTTTCCCAGCTCTATCTGAGAATGAAGACTCAGATAAAGAATCCGAAATTGCGCTACTAACCAGAAAATTCTAGCGTTTCATGAGAAGGAACCGGCTTCCAAACAAGCACAAGGAAAGAAAAGATCCTAAGGAAGATCCCATGTGCTATCAGTGTAATAAGCCAGGTCACTTGAGGCGTGATTGTCCCCTTCTCAAAAGAAAGTCCAAGATCGAGGAACCAAAGAAGAGGTTCTTCAAGAAAAAGGCTCTGCATGCTCAATGGGATGACTCAGAACCATCCACCAGTGAAGAGTCAAGTGATGATGAAGCCGAAACTGCAAACATGTGCTTCATGGCAAACGAAAGTTCTGTAAGTGAAATTTCTGATTTTTCCTTTGAAGAACTTCTAGATGCTTTTCAAGAACTATTTGAAGAATCTAGAAAATTAAGCTTCAAAAATAAAACTTTAAAATCTGAAAATTTAGAGCTTTCCCAGAAAAATGAAAAACTCAACAGTGAAAACTCTGAGTTGAAAAAGAAAAATCTTCTTATTACTTCTGAAATCTCATCTACTAGCTTCAAGACTAAAAATCTGCAAGTAGAAATTTCAGAATTAAAAAGTAAAACTGAAAACCTTATGAAAACGGTTTTCAAGTTTACTAAAGGAAAAGAAAACTTGGATAAACTCCTATCTTCTCAAAAAGTCTCTTTCTACAAGAATGGTATTGGCTACTCTCATTTCAACAAGCCTTCTTGTATGAAACAAAAGACCACTTTTGTGAAAAGTTCGTCTGAACCAAATAAGGAGTATTATAATTTTAATTTTTTTAACTCCTCTAAGGCTGTAGACAAACCCAAATCCAAATGGATATGGGTTCCAAAGTCTAACAAAAAGGGACCCGATTGGGTACCAACTAACCCCGTTTTCTGAGAAAATCAAGTCATTTCTTCAGATTCTCTGAATTAAATTCCATAAAGCTATATTCAAAATTAATTCTGGATCCGAATCCAGCACTTTAAATCCATATTTCCTCCAAAAATCCAGATCAAAACCTATTTCTGAATAAATCTCCTCAAAATAGCTTTTAAATTCTCAGAAAAACTCCCTTTTTGTAAATATTTTACAAAAACACAAAAATTAGTTTTGACCTTTTGGTTTCTTGTAAAAATCTAAGATTTTACCCTAAAAAATACAAAAAATTGAAAAATAACACAAAAACTAAAAATTTGGAAAATTTCTTAGAAAAGCAAATGATTTTGAGCCTTTTGAAAACAATTTTGCTAAAAAAACCTCGGGAGCCCCCTCTTTGTAAAAATCTTGAAAATTCAAAGGGGCTCCTCGGTAAATTTTTCTTTAGGGTTTTTTAAATCCTTCTTAAGAAAGAAAAAAAAAACACGAAACCCTGTCGCACCTTCTTCTCACCGAAACCTTTCCCTAAACCCTTCATCTCTCTTTCTCTCACCTCCATTATCCATCGCCCTCCATCTTCAACGATCTTCCTTCCCGAACCTTTGCCTCCTCCTTAAGAAGGGCACTCGAGGGAACCCTAAGGGCATCCGTTATCACCCCTGCATCTTCTTCCCTTCGATCACTCTTCTTTCTCCTCCCTTCAGAATACCTGCAAATCGGAAAGGATCAAGCCCTTCTGCGAAGCTACAACCCACAGACAACTAAAAAAACGCTTGATTCCAGCTACAGGTAAGTATTCGTTCACTCTCTCCTTCGATTCTGATTTTATTTCCTAATTTCTTTTTGATAACTTTGCTTAATTTCTCGATCCATGTCTTTCTGTTATCGTCGCAAAAATTTTTTCGTCTTCCCTTCCTTGCGGAAGAGAGAGGGAAATGCTTTCGTGATTCAAACTTGATCGGATTTCGGAAATGGTTTTTGAAATACTCGCCTCCGTTTTGAAAATTGCGGGAAAATCCATGGGATGGGGCTCGACCTGTCGGTACGAGGTTCGACCGTTCCTGCCGCCTTTAACAGGGGTAATCGAACCAAGGACCAAAATTATGCTTGACTTAGTGAAATTACTGAAATTGTGTTCTATCCTAAATGCACAGAGTATTCAGGCATGTGCTATGAGAATTTTGGAAATTGTAAATTAGAAAATATGATGTATGATTAGAAAACATTTGAAGTTGCAAAGCATTTCTCAGGAAAAGATGGAAATCAATTTCTCAGAAAAACTCAGACGAAGAAGGTTTGAAATCTCGAGAAAGTTTATAAAGACTTAGAAAATTTTGAAGAAGTGAGAATCTTGAGAAAGTTTAAATGAGAATCTCGGGAAAATCTTGAGAAAGTTTATAAAGACTTAGAAAATTGAGAATCTCAGGACAATTTTGAGAAAGATTAGAAAGACTTGGAAAAATGAGAATCTCAGGAAAATTTTAAGAATTCTTGAGAAAATATGAACTTTTGAAAAGGAAAGCACTTGTTGAGAAAATGCAGACTTTAAGAATTTTCTTAAGAAAATGATAAGAAATTTATAGGAAAGATTCATTGGAGAAGGAAATTTAGAACTTAGGAAATTGAAATTCTGAGAATCTTGTCTTTGAAATATCTGAAAATCAACTTTGATTTTTTTGAGAAAGATGAGAAATTCCTTTTGAAAAGAATCTTAAGAAAATAACATTCCAAGGAAAATCATAGGAAAACTTTGATTTGGAAAATCCAACTCCGAATATCATCATAGTTTCTTGAGAAAATCGATTCCATGAAGTGAAAATCTTTTGAGAAAATCATGAGAAAAACAAATGATGCAGATGATGTGAATGAATGAATGCACTTTTGAAAAGATTTCTGAAAATTTTATCGGAAAAATGTGGATTAAGCCAAAGTAAATCCTTCATATATTCTTACTGTGGCCATGAATATATTCAGGGTTTATTTGAATTAATTCATAATATTTTGAAATCATTAGAAATATGAGGTGCATTTTTAAGATAGCCTAAGAGTGTAGGCTCAATGTGACTGGTAAAGAGATGATGGATCTGGGTCTCGTCCATATTCCGACTAGGGCAGTAAATATGGACTCCACCGAGTTCATCAACTCTCTAAGAGTTGGTGCACGTGCCATTCGTGTTCATCCACGGTGAATTTTAAAAATTTGAGATTTATGCATCATAGAATCAGTATATTACTGAAATCAAACTATATGAGATGCGGCCTAATCTAAGCAGTAAAAGTAAATCTTATTCCAAAGTTTACATTGGATTGTTACATTGCATAACATAAAGTAAAAGAAAATTGAAATGGAGCCAAGGAATCAGCATCTTCTAGATTTTTCTGCAAAATGAGAGTTAGTACAAAATAAACAAGGAAATGGACATATATATGTATAATATATACAACGAAAAGACATATCAAAATGCTAACATAGGTGCTAAATGTCATGTAACAATGGAGATATAACTATATGAGAAAATATATGGATGTTCATACATGGAAATAAGAGCACATGAAGAGATATATATATATATACATGCGTATATATCTATGTATATATATATATACATATATATATACATATATACGTATACATATAGATAAATATATATAGATATACATATATATATATAGAGATATATATATACATATAATGAGAAAATATGTACATACTAATGGAAATTACGTATAATAAGTAAAACCAGAAATTACAGGTATATACAGTTTCTGTAGGTGATTTCGCACAGCCGTATTTCCCAAACTACAAGGTAATTTTCAATAAAAATGGGTATAGAACTTCTCTATATATCAGAAATGACGCTTGCAAAAGATGGTTCGGAGATCACGATTGGATATAGAGATATCCGTTCATGAATATGGCCAAATATCAAGACTGCACACTTACAGCAGAAAATGAATATGTGCAGGAAATGGGTTGTGGAAGCATCATGGGCTATTTCAAGGATATCATGAAAAGGAGATGAAAAGCTTGGTGAATAGGTGAAAATGTCATGGAAAATGATGAAATAATATGTAGAATTGGTGCTGCAAATGGGGTGATATAGCAAGCAAGAATTTAGCACTAAGCTAAGCAAAATTTCATAAAACCAAGGGTGATGTTCCAGCCATAGCTTCATAAAACAGGGATTTTACAACAAGCTAGACAAAATCTCCTAAATCAAATTATGGTGTTCCAACATAACTTCATAAAACAGGAATTTGAACATCAAGCTCATGAATCAAATGATGATATATTTACAAGAGTAAGAGAAAAGAAAAATACATGTAATAGCAAATACTCATGAAGGAATATATATATATAAGTATATCTATACATATATATATCCATATATACATATACACATATACATATAGATAGATATACAATGGATATACATATATATAGATGTATATATACATATAATGAGAAGACATATATGTTTGATGAAAATTCCACATAATGGGTAAAACCAGAAAATATATGTATATACATTTTCCGTAAGGGATTTTACACAGTCATATTTCCCAAATTACAACATATTTCGCAACAAAATCGGGTATAGAGCTTCCCTATATGTCAATAAAAAAGCGTGCAAGAGATGGCATATAAATCATGAACGGATATGGACATATCCGTTCATGAAGATAGCTGTTTATCATTACTGCACACCTGCAGGAAAAGAGATGGGTGAATACCTAACATAGATAATATGCAGAAATTGTGCTACAAAAACACCATGGATTGGCTTTCAAGGGTGCTGTGAAAAATATAATGGAGATATGAAGACCATGGAAAGTGTAGTGAGAATAGAGGAAAAGGTGCAAGTGATGCTACCATGGGGTGATGTTATAACAAGTGGCAACAACAGGAGTGCAGGAAATTGTAATAGAAACCAAACAAAAGGAATATGTAAGGGGCATAGATGCTGGATTTATCATGTACATGAGATGTTATATACAAAGGTATGAAAGCATGCCAGTACAGACAGCAGTTTAGTGTAAAGTTGGCAGACATGTGCTGTGTGTATAAACATTAGTGAGGTGCCTAATGCAAGGTACTTAGGTATGACCGAAAATACTCTCAGGATGCATAGGGGAAAAGCACTATGCTGTTAATACATGAGCACCAGCCGTGAAGGTGTAGGAAGAAGAAGTGGGTTGATGCAGGTTTGTGAAAATGATCGTTCAGTGAGCTTCAGAGCCTAAATAAATGCACAAAAAAGGGGTGTATTTGGTATATTGGTGATGGGAAACGTGATTGCAATACACCAAGCATTAGTGAGTAAATGCAAGTAATGAACTACGTGATAAAATGAAACACATTACAGCTGCAAATGAACCTATGATGACAGTTAGGATGCAGAAATTACACAGGACTAATGTTAACTCATGATGATGGATGTGAGCATGATGCTAGACCAACGGCTAGGATGCACCTGATGAAGTGAAATTCATGAAAAAAATACTATATGAAGATGACATAAAGCTGGAAATTCAGACTTCAAAATAATGCATTAAAGATTGACTCGATGGCATGCGTAGGAAGCTGATGATATGAAAGGGGCAATTACAGAACCACGATGGCACATAAACAACATAAATATATATATATATATCATGCTAAAGTAAACAGAAATGTGAAAGATGCACTTGAAAGGATCTGTTGTATATAATCAAAGCAAGAAGTTGAAAGTAAATAAGTAACAAAAAAAAATGAACATAAAAAAAAAATAAAAAATGAAAAGAAATGTAAAAAAAAAAAAGAATGAGAAGGGGATCAAGGAACAAAGTTAACACAGATAGGTGGGAATGAGGTGAGATTTTACCGTGGATCAAATGAGATGGCACTTCCTGGTGTATTGTAGCTGCAAACTAGCAGTACCTCCTATGCGTATGGATACTAACAAAATTCTTCCACCAAAGAATGGAGAAGGATGAGGGGAAAATAAGATCGGTGAGCTCTCAGACTGCTTTTTTTAAAAATCCATTGAATGTCACTGGAGGTAGGATGACTCAGAGGAAGGGATGAGAGCTGGGGGTCTTCTTTTTTTGTCGTTGAACAACAGATGGCTCAGGTTAAGGGAAATCGCCCTTGGGGTTAGCCTCCTGTTGATCGAGAGGGAAAGAGAGATGAAAGGGGGAATGCTGGAGAATTAGGGGAAAAAGAAAAGGGTAAAACGTTGGCTGGAGATGATGGTTTGGAGTGGATGGGTCGTCTGCCTTTTGGACTTTCAGCTGGTGGAAATGTGGCTGGAGCTCTTGTTGGTGACCTACGGCTGAAGGATGATGGCAAGCAGCTGGGGTGAAATGGAGATGGGCAGCAGCAACTGGAGCTCTGCTGGCTGGAGTTGAAGAAGATGAAGACGTTGGTGATGTAGCTGGGCTTCCTGCTATGGCTGGAATGAAGAAGGTAGGCGCTGATGGAGGTCCTGTGGCTGAATGGCTGGATGACGTCTCCTTCTGCAGGTGGGCTGAAGGCAAATGAAGCCTTGGCTAGGCTACGGCTGAGGATGGACTGGTGGGCTGAAGAAGATAAACACGCTGGACCTCCTGCTGGATAGTTGAGGAAGAATGGCAGCAATCGTTGGCTGCCTATGCTGATGGGCTGAAGCAAGATGGGTGGCAGCAATCGTTGAGGAGTAGATCCCTGCAGCAAATCAAAAAGAAAAAAAAACGTAAATCCCCCTTTCTCTCGATCAAATGGCTGGGTCTTTTAAAGACCTTCAGCCTCTTTTCCAAAAGAAAAACAAAACACACTCTCTTGTTTTCAGTTATGGTTTTTTTTTAAAAAAAAATTCAAATTGGAACTTCAATGCTGCTGTTTTCAAAAGGGGCGAGTCTTGTGATTTTTTCAAAATTTTCATTTCATTTACCTAAGTTTTAGGTAAAATGTAATTTATTTATTATTTTTTATTTTTATTTTTTGGAAGTTCGGTTGTGCAATTTAAGGCTTCCTCCTTCTAAAAAAAAATAAATTATTTAAACAAATCAATAAAAAAAAAATGGATATTGAAATAAATGAGAGATTTTATGGAAATGCCAACTCAATCTACTTTTAAAATCCTTTTGAAAATAAAGCTTTATTTTGTTTTGTAAAATCTTTTATTTTCATTTGGGGTGCCACATGTGTGTAGGCCCGCTAATTAAAAATAAATAAATAAATATTGAGAAATTAAGAAAAATTTGCAAATTGATATGAACTTCGGGTGGGTCACGCTTGAGAATAAACAACTTACCTGAGAGTCTGAGTATGATGCTAGTTCAAAGGCGGGTCCAGCTCTATTTATTTGAAAATACGAAATAAAACATTATTTGTTTTCAAGAATTTGGAAAAATTGGGTTTTTCAGAGCAAAATATGGATAAAGTAAATGTAAAAAAATTTGTAAAGAGATTTAAAATCCTTTTTGCAAAAAGTTTTGAGATAAAATCTTTAAAATCAATATCCAAATATCCAGATTATTTTTCTTGAGAAAATTTTTGTAATTCGAAGTCCTGGGGGTAAAATGGGAAAAATTGGTAATTTTGAATACCCAGGGTTTTAAAAATTAATTTGAAAAAGTTTCAAAATCAAATCTGGATGGACAATTTTGAAAATCGGGAGTTCTGGATCTCAAACTGACATGCTATGCAGTGAAATGATGCAATGCTATGCAAAGACATGTTCTATGAAATATCATTCTGAGCTTGGACTTGGAAATTCTAACTTTTTGTCCAGAAAGAGGATTTTGAAATTTTGCAATTTGAAGATGTCTCTGAACCTAAATATAGAAATTTTGAGGCTCAAGAATGAAATTTAGGACTTTCTGCAAGGTTCAATCTTGGAAAATGACCATTTTGCCCTTCATTGCTTCTGAAGAACTGAAATATGATGATTGAGGGCGATGTCAAGAAGGTGAGTGAAAATTTGGGGTGTTTACAGATGCCCCTCTTTGCTACTAAGCCGGCCTATGGTCGAGCTTAGTGGCAAAGAAAAACACTCCAAATTTGGGCTATATAACAAAAAAATGCCCCAGTTAGAAGGATCTAACTGGGTATGAAGAAATTAAGCCCGAGGAATATGATAGATATGAAATGGAGAATAAATAGATTTGCTCTGAGAGAGCGAAGTTCAGGTTTTTGCCCTTAACCTATATGGGACAGAAATACCTCGCATGGAACGAAGCTTAGGTTTTAACCCTTGACCTGATTGGGGGAATGAAATTATCTCATTAAAATGAGATTCAGGTTTGTACCCTTAACTTGATCGGGCAGAAAATGGAATACCTCCTTGAATGAGGCTCAGGTTTATACCCTTATCCTGATCGGGTGGAAAATAGAATACCTCTTTGAAGGAGGCTCAAGTTTATACCCTTATCCTGATCGGGCGGAAAATGGAATACCTCCTTGAATGAGGCTCAGTTTTATACCCTTATCCTGATCGGGTGGAAAATAGAATACCTCTTTGAAGGAGGCTCAGGTTTATACCCTTATCCTGATCGGGCGGAAAATGGAATACCTCCTTGAATGAGGCTCAGGTTTATACCCTTATCCTGATCGGGTGGAAAATAGAATACCTCTTTGAAGGAGGCTCAGGTTTATACCCTTATCCTGATCAGATGGAAAATAGAATACCTTTTTGAAGGAGGCTCAGGTTTATACCCTTATCCTGATCGGGCGAAAAATGAATTGGTATGATGGAACCTTCGGATTTTGCACAATAAATCCTACAGGGTTTGCAAAAAGAAGGAAAATGGGGTCCCTAAAGCTTGAAAAGGGGTTGATCTTGGACGTCTCATTGCTGAGACTAAAATCAGCTTTTGAAATTGCCTTTTGCGGGAAATGATTGTTGGTTCGACCTCTAACCGAAATGGGACTGTCTATGGTGGGACAGTGGGGACACAGGGAAGTGTGCAAATCTAAGAGTTCATGCTCTCAAAGAAGGGAAGGAATCAAATCCTTAGGAGAGATTTAAAATTGGTGTCAGGATGTATCAAAGACGGATATCAAGCTCTCACTTCACGTCAGGATAGCTAGAAAATGTTGTCAAAATATTGAGAATTCTGTTGTTGATTCAAAGTTTTTGAAAATGTTCCACATTGTTGCAAAGATATTTCTTATTTTCTACCCAAAGCATTACCTCCAAACAAGGTTCACTTCGTAGAATCGAGACTTGAAATCCAAATTGCTTGCAATTGACCTTCTTCAAGGAAGCTATCAATTTCCTTGATATGAACAGGAAAGTGAGAATTCAATATTATGAAAGCAATTGATGAAAGAGTATTGATAATAGAATTTCACAAGTTTAAAGAAGATTCTTGATAGATCTGGCAGTTTGATACCCTGAGGGCTTCTCTCATGATAATCTTTCTGCACTCTTTTGGCTCTCTTGTGTTTTGGCTGCATTCTCCTTCATTTTGGAGATGTTTTGACCTTTTTCTCTTTTCTTTTTCCTCTCTTTCTCTCTTTTGAAAGGGTACGTCACAAGCTCCTTCATCTTGGAGATGTTTCGATCCTTCTTTGACGATATTGGCTCATGGGTCAGAGATTTTTTGGATGATAGCTAAAATTAAATATCTTTTAGGGATTGTCGAGAGGTTCATTGCATCTGCCTTCATCTCGACAGTGCTTTGGACTTTCCCTGGAAGAACCCGTCACAAACTCCGTCATCTTGGAGATGTTTCGAATCTTCTTTGGCCCCGGGGGTTTACTCGCTTAATTCGCCTTCATCTTGACGACAAGTGAGAGATCCCTTTTGCGGATACTTAATTGCAGCTTAGGTGATTCTGAGGAGACAGGGTTTTGATGAATACTCTCTTTTCCTAGCGCTCAAGATATTTTCATTGCCTCGTCTTTTCAAGAATAGTCTTTAAAGATGTGCCATTGACTGCGATCAATATCAATCATTTATGGCTTTGCAATAACACTGAATCTTCTTTGCTGGCCATATTGAAGACTTATCCTTCATCCTTTTGGTTGGCCAATAGAAAGAATTTGAAGTTTGAATCTCTTTTCGCAAAAGCTTCACTCTTTTGGAAGTAATGCTGAAGGTAAACTGAAATAAAGATTTGTGCAATAAAGATTCTGAAATCAACAATTAATTGATTGTCAAATTGACAAAATTTTCTTGAAATCCCTAGTGAAAGTGAGTATTTGCAATCTGGCTCAATACATCCGTGACGAAAATTTTCCTCTCCTTTCCCCAAAGGAGGTGACTATCAGTTCACTGGAAACAATATCAGTTCAATTGAGAACGACCATCGGTTCATTGAGAACAATATCGGTTCAATTAAGAACGACCATCGCTGGGAATAATATCAGTTTAATGAAGAATGACCATCGGTTCATTTGGAACATTATCAGTTCAATGAAGAACAACTATCAGTTCACTTGGGAACACTATCAGTTCAATGAAGAACGACTATCAGTACGCTTGGGAACACTATCAGTTCAATGAAGAACGACTATCAATTTACTTGGAAACACTATCAGTTCAATAAAGAACGACTATCAGTTCACTTGGGAACACTATCAGTTCATTGAAGAACGACTATCAGTTTACTTGGAAACACTATCAGTTCAATGAAGAACGACTATCAGTTCACTTGGGAACACTATCAGTTCAATGAAGAACGACTATCAGTTCGCTTGGGAACACTATCAGTTCAATGAAGAACGACTATCAGTTTACTTGGAAACACTATCAGTTCAATGAAGAACGACTATCAGTTCACTTGGGAACACTATCAGTTCAATGAAGAACGACTATCAGTTCGCTTGGGAACACTATCAGTTCAATGAAGAACGACTATCAGTTCATTGAGAACAATATTAGTTCGATTAAGAACGACTATCAGTTCGCTTGGAACACTATCAGTTCGATGAAGAACGACTATCAGTTCGCTTGGAACACTATCAGTTCAATGAAGAACGACTATCAGTTCACTGGGAACGATATCAGTTCAATTAAGAACGACTATCAGTTCGCTTGGAACACTATCAGTTCAATGAAGAACGAGGACCAATATAGAGAGTTGGATTGCTTCTATGAACGGTTTCAGGATTATCCCCTTATCCTGAACGGGGATGGAAATTGGATGACTTGGCAGTCGAAATTGAGAATTTTGGTAATTTGAAAATTGGATGACCCGGAGGTCGAAATTGAAGAATTATGGAAAATGATTCAGGTTTATCCCTTAACCTAAAGGGGATATGAATAAAAATTGGAAAATCATGGAAAATGATTCAGGTTTATCCCTTAACCTAAAGGGGAAGAAAATGGATGCAGAATTAATGCAAATGAGTGCATATATATGCAAAATGAGAGATTGGTTTATCCTGCCTGCATACAGGATGTTTTGAGGTAAAGATAAATTTTCACAAAAAATGCCCCAGTGTGACTGGGGAGGAAAATTTTGAATAAAAAAAAAAAATAAATAATTGACAAGCTTCTTGACTAATATACGTCCTCAAGATCATTCCTCACAAGAGAGACATTTTGAAAAGGAAGAAGAAGCAAATAAGATGGCGCTAAGCTATTGAAAAATTCGATGACTTTATTGATGCTTTAAAATCAAGGAAGGAGAATGGGATTACATTATTCTTTTTGAAAAAGCAAGATAAAAAATGGGAAATTGTTGGCATTGTCATCTTCTGGAATGATTGTGGAAAAAGCTTAGTCAGGATGACTAGTCCTCTTTTCCATCTTCAACGAGGAGCTTCTTGTCAATACAGTCTTGAACAATGTTCTTAAGGACGAAGCAGTTTTCTGTATCATGCCCTACTGCTCGATGAAATTTGCAAAACTGTTCTTTGAATCTGCCCATAATTGCTGGAGGATCACTGGCTTTAGGCAACCGAACAAGGTCTTTCTCAAGCATATACTCGAGTATACTCTCGAGTGTCTGATCCAGAGGGGTGAATTCTCGATCAGTTCTCCAGTCCTTGCGCTTTGATTTTTCATGATCTTTCTTTTGATGTTGAGGGCTGGATTGGAGAGGTTTATCACTGTTGATGTCCTTCCCTTTTTGCCTTTTGATTCTCTCCAAACTGTTGCCATGATCATTCTTGTTGCCCTTGCTATTATTGAAAGATTTGGCCGCAAAAGTGAAGTGAGCCTTCTTTTTGGCATCTTGACTATTTCTTGCAATGGTAAGGCCTTCATAGACTCCATTCTCTACTCCCATTTCGAGCCATTCAGCTCGTTCAATGAGTTCAACGAAAGACTTGGAGGGTGAGGTAGAGATTAATCCTCTCAGAGGTTGCGAAAAATTGTTGAGGATTAAGGATAAAGCATGCCTTTCTGATATAGGATCCCTCATTTTGTTGCAGGTCTCTCTCCATCTGCGAATGAAGTCCCTTGCCTTTTCATTTTCATTCTGCCTTAGATTGCAGAGATGGCTCAATGTTTGGAGCGCTTCAGTATTGAACAGAAATCGCTCGATGAATAAATTGACCACCTTATCGAATTCTCGCAGCTCGGTTGGATTGATATGCTCGGAGTACCACTTGGCGGCAGTGCCTTCTAAGCTGCAAGGAAAACAGAGAAATAGGGCTCTATTGTCTCTCTTGAATTTGGAGCATTCGGCGAAGAACATGGTGAGGTGGGCTTTGGGATCACCAGAACCATCGAACTTGATGAACTTGCGAGGCAAATTTTCCAGATTTTCGTCTCCTTCTAAGCCATCATAGAAGTCCTCGCTGGTGAAGACTTTCTTGCCCTTGTCGCGAGCTTGTAGGTCTTTAACAACTTTGGCCATTTCTTTGAACTGTGACTGCAGGGGCTCTTCTGCAACTTGATCTTTTGATTTGCGACTCCTCCTTTGTTTTCGACCCTATTTCTAAAATGCCATAGGCACCTCATATGCTTCATCGGTGTCTTCCTCTGATTCTGATTCATCTGAAATTTCCTCTGGCTGAATTTGCTTCTTGGAAGTCTTCTTATCCTTGTGCCCGTGGAACTTCTCTCTGAATGGATTCTTCTCTACACTGGTCCCAGCCTGTTCATTCATCATTTTGGTCATTATTTTCTGGAACATGACATACATCTGTGGGTCTATACCATCCTCCCCTTGCTGCTGCTCTTGACTCTTCTCGGATCGCGGGGAGTCCATCTCTTCTTCTGAGGCCGACGAGTACTGAGATGCCGTTGTTCTTTTTCCTGATCTTGTTCGAACCATCAAATGTTGTGGATGCCCTCTGCAGGATGAAGTCTTGATTAGACTCTGAGGAAATTTTGGATTGAAAAAAAAATGATATGGTAGACAATTGGAAGAATATCCCATTACTAGGGATGGAGTCGCCGCAGAAATCACGACAATTGTGTTGTCATTTTTTGTAAGAGAAATAACAACGGAAAATGTGCCTTGTTACCTAGGTGAGGTCATCAACCACGAGGAAAATATCATTTTTAAAGGAAAGAGATATCTCTTGGAAAAACAATCCGCAAATGGATTTAGAATAAGGAGAAGGCAAATGGGTAAACAATTTCCACCGCAATAAATCAAGGTATTCACGAGGAAAATAAGATGGAGAATTTGGCAAATAGACAAAAGGATTGAAAATTCAATGAGAGAAAACATATGATTTTGAAAAAAATTGCAAGCAGGATGAAAATGCAGCTGGAAATTCGAGATCCAGTGGAACAGAAGGATGGATAATCACCTGGAGTTTTGAAAGAAATTGGATATTTGGGAAAATCTTCCAGGGTTTGAGAAAATAAAGGAAAAGATGAGAATATGGGTATTTGAAAATATTTTAGGAAAAATATAGGAAAATAGAGGTAATATAAGAACAATCACATCCTGCACAAACATTTATGCACATACAGCACTCCCTAAAAGGCTGACTCTAGATGCATTATTTTTAAAACAGCTGTAGGACCCTAATCCTAACTCTAGGTTCAGATCATCTTTATCTAATCCAGTTATGCCGATATACCCGAATCGAAATCCGAGGTACGAGGCATATAATTTCAACTCCGGTTCTAAGGTAAGGTTTTTCCAACATCCTTGAGCGCCTACCGATATACTTCGAACTGTGGCCCGCGGTACGTGGTAGGGGGGTGTTAACCCAAATAATTGGCCCAGTTGTGAGGCTCTGTCCCGAACTAGGGTTCTGGAAGAGAGCCCAACAACGTGAAGACCGGGTAATGATAGGTAATTGGGGTTTGAAAAAAATGATCACATGCGAGAAATAGATGGCTCTAAATCCTAGAGAGATAGACTTTTGAAAATCTTTGAAGAAGCATACATTGTTTGCATTCAGATCCTAAATTGAGGAGTGTTGTATTTAGACCTAAGTCTATGTGAGCATGAAAATATCTCCTCAATCTGGTCCTACCAAACCATGCCTAAGCTATATGCAGTCAATGTCAGCTAGGTAAGAGTCTAGGCTCCTAGGTTCGCATGATAGAAAAAGTAAAGAGCTGACATTTTGTGAACATAATTTCGATAATTGAACTAAGTTAAGCACATTTTTTATCAGACAAAGACAGGTCCCATCACGGTCGCCAAACCTGTTATCGTCGCAAAATTTTTTTCATCTTCCCTTCTTTGCGGAAGAGAGAGGGAAATGCTTTCGCGATTCAAACTTGACCGGATTTTGGAAATGGTTTTTGAAATACTCGCCTCCGTTTTGAAAATTGCGGGAAAATCCATGGGATGGGGCTCGACCTGTCGGTACGAAGTTTGACCGTTCCTGCCGCCTTTAACAGGGGTAATCGAACCAAGGACCAAAATTATGCTTGACTTAGTGAAATTACTGAAATTGTGTTCTATCCTAAATGCACAGAGTATTCAGGCATGTGCTATGAGAATTTTGGAAATTGTAAATTAGAAAATATGATGTATGATTAAAAAACATTTGAAGTTGCAAAGCATTTCTCAGGAAAAGATGGAAATCAATTTCTCAGAAAAACTCAAACGAAGAAGGTTTGAAATCTCGAGAAAGTTTATAAAGACTTAGAAAATTTTGAAGAAGTGAGAATCTTGAGAAAGTTTAAATGAGAATCTCGGGAAAATCTTGAGAAAGTTTATAAAGACTTAGAAAATTGAGAATCTCAGGACAATTTTGAGAAAGATTAGAAAGACTTGGAAAAATGAGAATCTCAGGAAAATTTTAAGAATTCTTGAGAAAATATGAACTTTTGAAAAGGAAAGCACTTGTTGAGAAAATGCAGACTTTAAGAATTTTCTTAAGAAAATGATAAGAAATTTATAGGAAAGATTCATTGGAGAAGGAAATTTAGAACTTAGGAAATTGAAATCCTGAGAATCTTGTCTTTGAAATATCTGAAAATCAACTTTGATTTTTTTGAGAAAGATGAGAAATTCCTTTTGAAAAGAATCTTAAGAAAATAACATTCCAAGGAAAATCATAGGAAAACTTTGATTTGGAAAATCCAACTCCGAATATCATCATAGTTTCTTGAGAAAATCGATTCCATGAAGTGAAAATCTTTTGAGAAAATCATGAGAAAAACAAATGATGCAGATGATGTGAATGAATGAATGCACTTTTGAAAAGATTTCTGAAAATTTTATCAGAAAAATGTGGATTAAGCCAAAGTAAATCCTTCATATATTGTGACTGTGGCCATGAATATATTCAGGGTTTATTTGAATTAATTCATAATATTTTGAAATCATTAGAAATATGAGGTGCATTTTTAAGATAGCCTAAGAGTGTAGGCTCAATGTGACTGTTAGAGAGATGATGGATCTGGGTCTCGTCCATATTCCGACTAGGGCCGTAAATATGGAATCTACCGAGTTCATCAACTCTCTAAGAGTTGGTGCACGTGCCATTCGTGTTCATCCACGGTGAATTTTGAAAATTTGAGATTTATGCATCATAGAATCAGGATATTACTGAAATCAAACTATATGAGATGCGGCCTAATCTAAGCAGTAAAAGTAAATCTTATTCCAAAGTTTACATTGGATTGTTACATTGCATAACATAAAGTAAAAGAAAATTGAAATGGAGCCAAGGAATCAGCATCTTCTAGATTTTTCTGCAAAATGAGAGTTAGTACAAAATAAACAAGGAAATGGACATATATATATATATATATAATATATACAACGAAAAGACATATCAAAATGCTAACATATGTGCTAAATGTCATGTAACAATGGAGATATAACTATATGAGAAAATATATGGATGTTCATACATGGAAATAACAGCACATGAAGAGATATATATATATATACATGCGTATATATCTATGTATATATATATACATATATACGTATACATATAGATAAATATATATAGATATACATATATATATATAGATATATATATACATATAATGAGAAAATATGTACATACTAATGGAAATTACGTATAATAAGTAAAACCAGAAATTACAGGTATATACAGTTTCTGTAGGTGATTTCGCACAGCCGTATTTCCCAAACTACAAGGTAATTTTCAATAAAAATGGTTATAGAACTTCTCTATATATCAGCAATGACGCTTGCAAAAGATGGTTGGGAGATCACGATTGGATATAGAGATATCCGTTCATGAATATGGCCAAATATCAAGACTGCACACTTACAGCAGAAAATGAATGTGCAGGAAATGGGTTGTGGAAGCATCATGGGCTATTTCAAGGATATCATGAAAAGGGGATGAAAAACTTGGTGAATAGGTGAAAATGTCATGGAAAATGATGAAATAATATGTAGAATTGGTGTTGCAAATGGGGTGATATAGCAAGCAAGAATTTAGCACTAAGCTAAGCAAAATTTCATAAAACCAAGGGTGATGTTCCAGCCATAGCTTCATAAAACAGGGATTTTACAACAAGCTAGACAAAATCTCCTAAATCAAATGATGGTGTTCCAACATAACTTCATAAAACAGAAATTTGAACATCAAGCTCATGAATCAAATGATGAAATATTTACAAGAGTAAGAGAAAAGAAAAATACATGTAATAGCAAATACTCATGAAGGAATATATATATATATATATATATAAGTATATCTATACATATATATATACATATATATATCCATATATACATATACACGTATACATATAGATAGATATACAATGGATATACATATATATAGATGTATATATACATATAATGAGAAGACATATATGTTTGATGGAAATTCCACATAATGGGTAAAACCAGAAAATATATGTATATACATTTTCTGTAAGGGATTTTACACAGTCATATTTCTCAAATTACAACATATTTCGCAACAAAATCGGGTATAGAGCTTCTTTATATATCAATAAAGAACCGTGCAAGAGATGGCATATAAATCATGAACGGATATGGACATATCTGTTCATGAAGATAGCTGTTTATCATGACTGCACTCCTGCAGGAAAAGAGATGGGTGAATACCTAACATAGATAATATGCAGAAATTGTGCTACAGAAACACCATGGATTGGCTTTCAAGGGTGCTGTGAAAAATATAATGGAGATATGAAGACCATGGAAAGTGTAGTGAGAATAGAGGAAAAGGTGCAAGTGATGCTACCATGGGGTGATGTTATAACAAGTGGCAACAACAGGAGTGCAGGAAATTGTAATAGAAACCAAACAAAAGGAATATGTAAGGGGCATAGATGCTGGATTTATCATGTACATGAGATGTTATATACAAAGGTATGAAAGCATAGCAGTAGTTTAGTGTAAAGTTGGCAGACATGTGCTGTGTGTATAAACATTAGTGAGGTGCCTAATGCAAGGTACTTAGGTATGATCGAAAATACTCTCAGGATGCATAGGGGAAAAGCACTATGCTGTTAATACATGAGCACCAGCCGTGAAGGTGTAGGAAGAAGAAGTGGGTTGATGCAGGTTTGTGAAAATGATCTTTCAGTGAGCTTCAGAGCCAAAATAAATGCACAAAAAGGGGGTGTATTTGGTATATTGGTGATGGGAAACGTGATTGCAATACACCAAGCATTAGTGAGTAAATGCAAGTAATGAACTACGTGATAAAATGAAACACATTACAGCTGCAAATGAACCTATGATGACAGTTAGGATGCAGAAATTACACAGGACTAATGTTAACTCATGATGATGGATGTGAGCATGATGCTAGACCAACGGCTAGGATGCACCTGATGAAGTGAAATTCATGAAAAAAATACTATATGAAGATGACATAAAGCTGGAAATTCAGACTTCAAAATAATGCATTAAAGATTGACTCGATGGCATGCGTAGGAAGCTGATGATATGAAAGGGGCAATTACAGAACCACGATGGCACATAAACAACATAAATATATATATATATATATATATATATATATATATATATATATATCATGCTAAAGTAAACAGAAATGTGAAAGATGCACTTGAAAGGATCTGTTGTATATAATCAAAGCAAGAAGTTGAAAGTAAATAAGTAACAAAAAAAAATGAACATAAAAAAAAAATAAAAAATGAAAAGAAATGTAAAAAAAAAAAAGAATGAGAAGGGGATCAAGGAACAAAGTTAACACAGATAGGTGGGAATGAGGTGAGATTTTACCGTGGATCAAATGAGATGGCACTTCCTGGTGTATTGTAGCTGCAAACTAGCAGTACCTCCTATGCGTATGGATACTAACAGAATTCTTCCACCAAAGAATGGAGAAGGATGAGGGGAAAATAAGATCGGTGAGCTCTCAGACTGCTTTTTTTAAAAATCCATTGAATGTCACTGGAGGTAGGATGACTCAGGGGAAGGGATGAGAGCTGGGGGTCTTCTTTTTTTGTCGTTGAACAACAGATGGCTCAGGTTAAGGGAAATCACCCTTGGGGTTAGCCTCCTGTTGATCGAGAGGGAAAGAGAGATGAAAGGGGGAATGCTGGAGAATTAGGGGAAAAAGAAAAGGGTAAAACGTTGGCTGGAGATGATGGTTTGGAGTGGATGGGTCGTCTGCCTCTTGGACTTTCAGCTGGTGGAAATGTGGTTGGAGCTCTTGTTGGTGACCTACGGCTGAAGGATGATGGCAAGCAGCTGGGGTGAAATGGAGATGGGCAGCAGCAACTGGAGCTCTGCTGGCTGGAGTTGAAGAAGATGAAGACGTTGGTGATGTAGCTGGGCTTCCTGCTATGGCTGGAATGAAGAAGGTAGGCGCTGATGGAGGTCCTGCGGCTGAATGGCTGGATGACGTCTCCTTCTGCAGGTGGGCTGAAGGCAGATGAAGCCTTGGCTAGGCTACGGCTGAGGATGGACTGGTGGGCTGAAGAAGATAAACACGCTGGACCTCCTGCTGGATAGTTGAGGAAGAATGGCAGCAATCGTTGGCTGCCTATGCTGATGGGCTGAAGCAAGATGGGTGGCAGCAATCGTTGAGGAGTAGATCCCTGCAGCAAATCAAAAAGAAAAAAAAACGTAAATCCCCCCTTCTCTCGATCAAATGGCTGGGTCTTTTAAAGACCTTCAGCCTCTTTCCCAAAAGAAAAACAAAACGCACTCTCTTGTTTTCAGTTATGGTTTTTTTTTTTTTTAAAAATCAAATTGGAACTTCAATGCTGCCGTTTTCAAAAGGGGCGAGTCTTGTGATTTTTTCAAAATTTTCATTTCATTTACCTAAGTTTTAGGTAAAATGAAATTTATTTATTATTATTTTTTTTTTGGAAGTTCGGCTGTGCCATTTAAGGCTGCCTCCTTCTAAAAAAAAAAAATTTATTTAAACAAATCAATAAAAAAAAAATGGATATTGAAATAAATGAGAGCTTTTATGGAAATGCCACCTCAATCTACTTTTAAAATCCTTTTGAAAATAAAGCTTTATTTTGTTTTGTAAAATCTTTTATTTTCAATTGGGGTGCCACATGTGTGTCGGCCCGCTAACTAAAAATAAATAAATAAATATTGAGAAATTAAGAAAAATTTGCAAATTGGTATGAACTTCGGGTGGGTCCCGCTTGAGAATAAACAACTTACCTGAGAGTCTGAGTATGATGCTAGTTCAAAGGCGGGTCCAGCTCTATTTATTTGAAAATACGAAATAAAACATTATTTGTTTTCAAGAATTTGGAAAAATTGGGTTTTTCAGAGCAAAATATGGATAAAGTAAATGTAAAAAAATTTGTAAAGAGATTTAAAATCCTTTTTGCAAAAAGTTTTGAGATAAAATCTTTAAAATCAATATCCAAATATCCAGATTATTTTTCTTGAGAAAATTTTTGTAATTCGAAGTCCTGGGGGTAAAATGGGAAAAATTGGTAATTTTGAATACCCAGGGTTTTAAAAATTAATTTGAAAAAGTTTCAAAATCAAATCTGGATGGACAATTTTGAAAATCGGGAGTTCTGGATCTCAAACTGACATGCTATGCAGTGAAATGATGCAATGCTATGCAAAGACATGTTCTATGAAATATCATTCTGAGCTTGGACTTGGAAATTCTAACTTTTTGTCCAGAAAGAGGATTTTGAAATTTTGCAATTTGAAGATGTCTCTGAACCTAAATATAGAAATTTTGAGGCTCAAGAATGAAATTTAGGACTTTCTGCAAGGTTCAATCTTGGAAAATGACCATTTTGCCCTTCATTGCTTCTGAAGAACTGAAATATGATGATTGAGGGCGATGTCAAGAAGGTGAGTGAAAATTTGGGGTGTTTACACTTTCTTAAAAATGCAGTGGGGGTAGGGTCGATCTACCTATAGCAGGATCGACCCTCCCCTGGCAAGATTAATGGAGTCACTATGCTCCAACATCTCGATTTCTCCCCTTTCTTTTCATCATTTACTGTTTTATTTTCTGATTTTTGAGTTGGGTTCTTTTAGGGTTTGCAAATTCTGATTTACGCTTGATTCTTTAATTGATATTCTGCTGGTTATTTCATTTTTTTTTGTGTTTTGTTTTAGTGGTGTCTTCAAAATCCCTTCGGTTTAAACCTATTACATGCATTACCTCCCCTATAATAACATCCATCCTGACCCCTCTGATTATCGGGTTAGCTGTCTTCCTTGTCCCCTTGGCTACCATCCCCATTACATGGAATTGACGTTAATCCAGCAGGGAGTCTCAAAGCTGCCATCATCTTCAACAAAATCCCACGCAGGGCGTGATTGTTGGATTTTCTGGGTTGGTCCCTTTATTGATGGTTCCCTTGATGCTATTTATCACCAAAATTGTGATAAAAACTAAGTCATCGCCATTGATCTTATTACCCCAGCATCCTCTCTTCTGCTTGATTTCCATGTTTACGCTTGATTTCCAGATTTACTTTGATGGTTCATTGATTTCTTTTATCTCCGTTTTTTTTATATATATATATATAGCATTCAACTGCATTTTTGTTCACTTTGTCCAACATATTTCATTTATTTTACATTGTACTCATTGATATTTGATTGCTCACAGCATGCATTTCATCATATTCACGATTGTATATATAATTTCATTTTGCATTCATTATTTCTTTTCCTCTTGTGTAAATTGTTTTATGTACATCCCTGTGTCCAAATCTCTGTAACCCAGGTATTTCATTCAATTAATTTGAGTTATATTTTGTAAACTTTGCTGTTATGAAATGTCCCTTGTTTGTAAGTCATAAGGTGTGTTGCAGGAACAATTACTTTCCCCTCCTCCTTATCTTTTATTTAATCTTTTTTTTTCTTTCCTTTTCAAGTTTAACTGAATTCAAGGTTGGTTGAAACGTGAACATAGCCACTACTGTCTTGGAGAACCAATCGGGGATGCAGTTTCCCTCGATTAAGATGGTGCACTTGGATTTCCTCTTGTCCCAAGTGGTGTAGGGCAGAAGTTTGGTGCGGGCATGGATGAAGTAGGCCGATATCGGAATGAAATCAAATATTCCTTTCAATAGAGACAACCTTTTCTGCAGGATATTGAATAAGTGGTTCTCTAGTGGTCCTGGAGCAACAGGTTTTGATGCATTCAATATGTCGTATACAGGGGATCTTCCAGAGACTCAGAATAAGCCTCAACACATTTCCCCTTCCCAGTTTCGTATTTTCTTATGAAGTGATTAAGGTAAGCTTCTGTTTCGGATTGGCTGTAAGATGGTTCAGTCCATTTAGTGTAAAAATTAACATGCTTTTCTGAGAAAACCAAGTAGATACTTGTCATGAGATATATATCTTGCACCATTTTTTTTACTTTTCTGTATCATGATTGGATGTTGCAACATATTACTTATATTTCATCATCCCTATCGGCTACAACATGCATTACCATACTTCACCTTCATTACACCAACTTCATACACAGCCATCTATGTATTCGTATACCCACCCCACTGTATCCACCACAGTAGTGTAGAATATCAGTTTTTCCCAATATGCCAGATTGCTCTGTTCTTTTTGCTGTTTCTGTACATCCACATCTCCAGCATGCTATTCACTACAAGCACCGATTGTCTGTAGTTAATTTTAGATGCATTTTACAATCATGTATAATGAATCTTCAGTGATATTACTGCATCAGTGGTTGACTCTATCATAGAAATGGTTTTGGGGCTGGTTAAACAAAGATATATTCATCTGTCGGCTCAGTCCCCAGCCAGATCCAATTCTAAATAGTCGGTCTCAAGAGACCTGGTGATGATACTACTGTAAAACCACCTTAGCCCCACTATAAATTCTTTTTCTTCTTTTTATGATAGTTCACTCTTGAACTATCATAATCACCATATTTTTATCATTCTTTTACAAGTGGTTCACAGGAACCACAGTAAATTCTTCTCTTCTCTTTATGATAGTTCATTCTTGAACCATCATAATTATCATATTTTTACCATTCTTTTACAAGTGGTTCACAGGAACCACTGTAAATTCTTCTCTTCTCTTTATGATAGTTCATTCTTGAACTATCATAATCATCATATTTTTACCATTCTTTTGCAAGTGGTTCACAGGAACCACTGTAAATTCTTCTCTTCTTTTTATGATAGTTCACTCTTGAACTATCATAATCACCGTATTTTTATCATTCTTTTACAAGTGGTTCACAGGAACCACTGTAAATTCTTCTCTTCTCTTTATGATAGTTCATTCTTGAACTATCATAATCATCATATTTTTACCATTCTTTTACAAGTGGTTCACAGGAACCACTGTAAATTCTTCTCTTCTTTTTATGATAGTTCACTCTTGAACTATCATAATCACCATATTTTATCGTTCTTTTACAAGTGGTTTATAGGAATCACTGTAAATTCTTCTCTTTTTTTATGATAGTTCACTCTTGAACTATCATAATCATCATATGTTTATCATTCTTTTACAAGTGGTTCACAGGAATCACTGTAAATTCTTTTCCTGTTTTTTATGATAGTTCACTCTTGAACTATCATAATCATCATATTTTTACCATTCTTTTACAAGTGGTTCATAGTGACCACTGTAAATTCTTCTCTTCTTTTTATGACAGTTCACTCTTGAACTATCATAATCATATTTCTCTCTTTCTTTTACAAGTGGTTCGCAGGAACCACCATAGTCCCTTCTCTCTTTGTACATACGTGTATATATATATATATATATATATTCTTACATATATGTGTGTGTTTTCTCATAAATACAGGGTAGACCATATGCCTTTCTCCTTCAAATATAAACTAAGCATCTTGTGTAAGATAGTCGTTTACACTCATATTTTAGATCTCCTTTTGTGCAGATTCTATCTGACAGAAACATAAAGAAGGCTGGGATCAAAATATTTTTGATGTTCTCAAAATCCAATTGTTGTAAATAAATAAGATGATGAAAACTCTACATTTCCAGTCTTAGATTAGAATGAATGAGCGTTGTAAATACCATTGAATTACTTGTTTTAATGCATTTTTCCTTTATTTCTCAAATTCTCACAATGGTAAAACACGAATGACACGTGCACCATTTCGTAAGAGGTAATTGATACTAAGTTGATGATCCACATCAATGGCCATAGTCAGGGTGTGGACAAAACTTAGCATTTTTATCTTTTACAAAATAACACTAGATCCATTTTCAAAATTCATAATCTTTTCCTAAAATATTTTATTCTTTTATCAGAACTTAACTTAAAATTAACTCAAAATATATACCAATAGCCATAGTCAGGGTATATTGAGAGTTAATTTCATTTTAAATTCTATAAAAGCACAAAAGATGTATTTTATTCTTCACTTGAATTTAAATGTAGTTATTACATAATACATTCAATGACCATAGTCAGGGATGTATTATGTCTTCAACCTCATTTTTTTATTCATTTAAAGAATGGAATAACTTTTCAAATTCCAAATTCAAAATTTTTAAATTCATTTCATCATTTAGGGAAGAATTGCATCATATTTTCAAAATTCTCTTTCAAAAACCCAAGTGATTGTAAATATCTCTTCTTCAAATTTCTATTCCAGATCTATCTCAATTTCAAAATCCAATTTTGGAATTTCAGAATCATTTCATATTCAAACTTCAAATTTCCAACTCAATTCAAAATTTAAATTCAAAGTTCAATTTAACTTTGAAAGTTTCTGATTCATCTTCAAAAATCAAGTTCATCTTCTTATCTTCAAAATTCAAAAATCACAAGTTTGAGATTGATTTTGAATCTTGACTCTTCTTAAATTTTAAATTCAATCTGGGTTTTCAAAACCCAGATCCACCTTCAAGAGTCCCATTTGGACTTTCAAAACCCAAATCCAAAGTTAGATCAACTTGGATCCGGTTTTCCTAAATACAATTCCACTTTTGGATCTTAGACTTCAAATCCAAATTGCATCATGATTTCTAGACCTTAGACCCAAATCCATCTTAGGATCCAGAACCCAACTCATCTTGGATCTCAGATCCAAAATTCCATTTAGGATTCAAAATCCAACTTCACCTTGGATCTCAAATTAAAGATCCGAAATCCATTTAGGATCCAGAACCCAATTCTACTTTAGATCTCAGACTTCAGATCCAATTCTATCTTAGAAATCCAGAGTCCAATCCTATCTTGGATCTCAGATTTCAGATCCAAATACCATCTTGGGTTCCAAATCTTGAATCCAATTCCATTCAAAATTCCAGATCCAAATTCCACTTTAATTCCAATCCTTAAAAACCAATTCCACTTCATTCCAGATTTCAAAATAAGTCCCCATTTCGGATCCTGAATCCAAAAATTCAACTTCGAACTCTATTCAGAATCCAAATCTTGGATTCAAATTTCATCTTGAAATTTCAACTCTCAAATCAAATTCTATTTCTCAAATTCTATTTTAAATTTCCCACATTTTATCCTGATTTCAAACTTCAAAGATAGAATTCAATTCCAGTCCAAATATCTATCCAAGTTCAAATTTCTAATTCAAAGTCCATTTATGACTTTGAAATTTCCTTTCTTCTCTTTTCCCTCATATCAGTTTCAAGATCATTTTCCAAACCCAGATTTATTTTCCCAAAGCTCTTGATTATTCTAAAAATTTAGAACTTTAAATCTTAAGTTCTAAGTTAGAAATCATTTCTTCACTTTATCAGATTCATCTCAGAAACACTTGGGAATTCTTCAAAACATTTTCAAAAAGAGCATACATCTTTGCATTTGCACAAGCATGATTCTCTGTGAATTTAGACTTAGAGTAGATTCCTAGATAATTTCTTAGCAAAGCAAAAGGCATTAATTCGACCCTTGGTTCGATTACCCCTGGTAAAGGAGCCAGGAACGGTCGAACCTCGTACCGACGAGCGGATCCCGTCTCTCAATTTTCTCGCAAATATTTCAAAAACGGAGGCGAGTTATTTCAAAAAATTTCAAAATTAAGGTCAAGTGAGACCCGCAAAAGAGTTCCTCTTCTCTCCTTTTCTCTTCTCTCTTTCTTTCCGTCTTTTATTTTCTCCCTTCAAAAAGGAGGAAAATAGGAGGTTGGAAAGGAAAAGAGAAGGAAGAGAGAGAACATTACGAGAGGAAAATTTAGCGATGATCACAGTTCTGGCGACCGTGATGGGACTCGTCTCCGTCTGGTCGAATTATGCCTTTTCTTTTGCTTTGATATTATCTAAGTCTTTATTCTAAACATATGTCAGCTTCATTTCCATGCAAACTTTAGGAAGCCTAGATTTTGTCCTAAGCTGACAATCATTGCATATAGGATTTAAGTATGGTTTGGTAGGACCATATTGAGGAGATTATTCCATGCTCACATTAGACTTAGGTCTGAAATACAACTCTCCTCAATTTTAGGGATTGAATGCAAAACAATGTATGCAAGTGTATGCTTCTCTTCATTTTAATCTATCTCTTTAGGACTTGCATTAGAGCCATCTGATTTATTGCATATTGAACATATTTTTGAAAACCTCCTTACCTATATTATCCCGGTCTTCACGTTGCTTGGCTATCTCGCTGAACCATAGTTCGGGAGAGAGCCCCACAACTGGACAACTTATTTGGGTTCGCGCCCCCTACCACGTACCTAAGGGCCATAGTCCGAGGTATATCGGTAGGTGCTCAAGGATGTTGGGGAGCCATTACCTTAGAACCGGAGAAATATTTCTATGCCACGTACTTCAAGCTTCGGCTTGGGTATATCGGCATATCTTGATTGGAATCAGATGATCTGAACCCTAGAATTAGGATTAAGGTCCTACAAGCCATTTCAACTATTGCATTTAGAGTCAGCCTCTAGGGATTGCTGTTTGTGCATCCTTGTTTGTATATCTATGATTGTATGATATTTTATATTCCCTATATTTTTCAAAACCCTGGGTATATATTATTCAAAATTTCCTCTTTGTTTTAAAACCTAGGTGTATTTTCCTTTTTCTTCTCTTAATTTCTTCTAATTCTTTTTTATTCTGCCTGCAATTCTTCAAAAATTTTCTTTTCTATATTCTATTCCTTACCCTCATTTACAATAAAACATCTTTTGTCAAGATATGTCATTTTCAAAATTTATCTTTATTCACATTTTACTTGTCTATCCTTTTTTCCTGAAAAATAGTGCGGTTGTCACAAATTTTGGTGACAACCCGATCCCTCGTAATGGGATGTTTTCATTTTCAAATTATGATTTCCTCCTTTATTAAAATTTCTTCCTAGATCTTTTCTAAAAGACCCATTTTTACTCTATAGAGAGCATCAGCGCTATCAGTTGAGTCAGGCAAAGCTCAGAGATTGCACTGCTCTAAAACATCCCAGTTATAAGCAGAGAGAGTAAGGAATGGATTCTCAAAAGTTTGTCAAAAGGGGGGTTCAGGACAACAAAAGTGAGATCGATCCCGCGATATACCAATTATTCAAAAAGATGATGGTTGAGATCTTGTCTGAACAAGCTGAAGCCAATTGTAGAAAAGCTCCCCCAGAAGGAAAGGCACCTGTCACCTTCCCCCTGGCTGAACACAGCCACATCAGTGCAGGAAATTCCAAAGTCAGCAGGAGCAATCAAGGTAATCAGGGCAGCAACTTGAGAGAGCATAAAAGCCAGATTGGGAAATATTGTGAAAACCGTGATAGACCTCTTCAATACAGTCCTTAACAAAGAGGCAAGAAGCAAGAAGAGCCAAAGCGTAAGGATTGGAGCAAGGATCGAGATTTCACTCCTTTAGATGAACCGCTCGACAAAATCCTCGAATACATGATGGCCAACGGATTACTCAGGCTCCCAAAAGCCGCCATCCCTTCCACAGTCATGGGAAAATATATAGACCAGCTCTGCAGATACCATCAAGTAACAAGGCATGACACTGAACATTGCTTCATCTTCAAGAATATCGTTCAGGATTGCCTTGATAAAAATCTCTTTGTCCCAAATGAAGGAGAAAAGCATCCGGATCTCTTAAACATGCAAGCTCAGTCTAGTTGCCAGATAAGGGTCAGTGCTCAGCGGAAGCCAAACGAGCCGAAGAAAGCAAAGCATGAAGGTTGAGGTTATGATCATCAGCTTACCCCTCTAGGTCAGCCGATCGAAGAAGTTCTCCAATACCTGCTCGAGAAAGAAATGATCAAGCTCCCAAAGCAGGATGATCCCTCTGTCACCAAAGGGAAATGGAAGAATCATTTTTGCAAGTTTCATCGAGCGAGGGGACATGACACGGAGCGCTGCTTCGTCCTCAAAAACATTGTGCAGGACTACATTGATAAAGAGCTTCTGGTACCAGAGGAAGGAGAAGAGCAGCCTGCAGTTTCAGCCGAACCATTTCCATAGAGTTGAAAATACCAAGAGTTCTCCACTTTCATCCCTTTCTGTCAGCCGCTTTGTAGGGGCAAGTCAGCCCAGTCTTTGTGACTCTTTTTTTAGTTAAAATGCTTGTAAATATTCAGTTCTGTTATCAACTTTTTGCTTATCAATGAAATGTCGATTTTCTTTATATCTTTGATATTCAATACTTTCTTCTTTTTGCTATGTTGGGGCATTAAAATTTCTTTTTCAAAAATTCGGGACAATCCTGACATCATTCATGAGAGAAATGATATTACCTATGAGGGTCTTTCAAAAATCATGAAAATTTTAGTTCAAATATTTTATTACAACCTTTTTCAAAGATCAACCCTTGCGTTGATCATATTTTCTGAAAATTGATTTCAAATTATCGCATTTCAAAGATCAACCCTTGTGTTGATCATATTTTCCAAAGAATTGACTTCGAATCATTACATTCAAAGATCAACCTTTGTGTTGATCATATTTTCTAAAAATTAGTTTCGAACCATTACATTCAAAGATCAACCCTTGTGTTGATCTCATTCTCCAAAATTTGATTTCATTACATTCAAACATCAACCCTTGTGTTGATGTCATTGATTTCATTACATTCAAAACATCAACCCTTGTGTTGATGTCATTTTCCAAAAAAATTAATTTCATTACATTCAAACATCAACCCTTGTGTTGATGTCATTTTCCAAAAAATTGATTTCATTGCATTCAAACATAAACCCTTGCATTGATCATATTTTCTAAAAAATGATTTTGAATCATTGTATTTAAATATCAACCCTTGTGTTGATCATATTTTCTAAAAATTGATTTTCAAATCATTACATTCAAAGGTCAACCCTTGTGTTGATCATATTTTCTAAAAAATTGATTTTAAATCATTTGCATTCAAAGATCAACCCTTGTGTTGATCATATTTTCTAAAAAATTGATTTTGAATCATTGCATTCAAATATCAACCCTCGTGTTGATCATATTTTCTACAAATTGATTTTCAAATCATTGCTTCAAAAAATTAACCCTCATGATGATCTCTCATGAATGATCCCCTTTCAAAGATTAGCTCTCATGGTTAATCCTTCTTTCCAAAAGAATGTTTTTCTCATCTTCTTCTCTCATTTTAAAGATCCCACATGCAGGCAGGATCAAACTCTTTTTCTTAAACTTTTATCAACCTTTTGTTTATCCATCTTTATCAGTTTTATCAATTTTTATTCATTTTTATTATTATCCATTTTATTAATTCTTCTTGATTCTTATTTTCAAAGATTACCCTTTCAGGTTAAGGGATAAACCTGATGCCTCTTTCCCATGAAGTATTTCTTTTTCCTTCCTTTTCTTCTTTGCCTCCCCCCCCCCCCCCCTTCAGGTTAAGGGATAAACCTGAAACCTCATCCTACGAGGTCCTTCTTTCTTCAGGATAAGGGATAGTCCTGAATGTCTTTTTCTTTTAAAGCTAAATCCTTTTCTTCATTCAATTTTATCAGTTTTACTTAATTAAGTTTCAATTCTTTCAATTTTTTATTAAAGCTTTTCACCAACTTTTTTCCTAAATTTTATTCCTTTCCCATTCAAGATAAGGGACAATCCTGAAACCCCTCATAGGAGCAACAATGCTACTTGTGAAAATTCTTTTACAAAGATAATTTTCATAAAATTTCCTTGATTCTTCTCTTTCGTCAAAATTCCCATCAATTTCTATCTCTTCTCATCAGTTCTTCTCAAAATTTATTTTTTTTCCCCAGTCGAAATAAGGGGGCAATCAGATCACATGCAAATAAATTTAGTCCTCTAAATGGTCATTCTCAATCCCAGGTCCGGTCCTCGCACTGGCAAATTTTCAAAACTCAATCTTTTGATTAAAAACTTTATGTCAAAAACCCGAGTTTCCACTCGGGCTTCTTCCTCTATTATTTTTTCGTTCGAAGTTCTGAGTTCCGACCAGGACTTCCTTCTGAATCAAATCCTCGCATTGGAAATTCATCATTTCTTTAGAAATCCGAGTTCCGGCTCGAGTTTTTCTTCTATTATTTTTGTTCGAAGTTCTGAGTTCCGACCAGGACTTCCTTTTGAATCCAATCCTCGCATTAGAAATCCATCATTTCTTTAGAAATCCAAGTTCCAGCTCGGGTTTTTCTTCTATTATTTTCGTTCGAAGTTTTGAGTTCCGACCAGGACTTCCTTCTGAATCCAATCCTCGCATTGGAAACCCATCATTTCTTTAGAAATCCGAGTTCCAGCTCGGGTTTTTCTTCTATTATTTTTGTTCGAAGTTCTGAGTTCCGACCAGGACTTCCTTCTGAATCCAATCCTCGCATTGGAAATCCTTCATTCCTTCAGAAATCTGAGTTCCAGCTCGGGTTTTTCTTCTATTATTTTCAGTCGAAGTTCTGAGTTCCGACCAGGACTTCCTTTTGAATCCAATCCTCGCATTGGAAATCCTTCATTCCTTCGGAAATCTGAGTTCCAGCTCGGGTTTTTCTTCTATTATTTTCAGTCGAAGTTCTGAGTTCCGACCAGGACTTCCTTTTGAATCCAATCCTCGCATTGGAAATCCATCATTTCTTTAGAAATCCGAGTTCCAGCTCGGGTTTTTCTTCTATTATTTTTTGTTCAGAGTTCTGAGTTCCGACCAAGACTTCCTTTTGAATCCAATCCTTGCATTGGAAATCCATCATTTCTTTAGAAATCCGAGTTCCAGCTTGGGTTTTTCTTCTATTATTTTTCGTTCGGAGTTCTGAGTTCCGACCAGGACTTCCTTCTGAATCCAATCCTCGCATTGGAAATCAATCATTTCTTTAGAAATCCGAGTTCCAGCTCAGGTTTTTCTTATGTTATTTTTTGTTCGAAGTTTCGAGTCCCGACTCGGACTTCCTTTTGAATCCAATCCTCGCATTGGAAAACAATTGTTTCTTTAGAAATTTCAGTTTTCAAAGCTCGGGTTTCACTTTATCTTTTATTTTCTGAAGATTCGAGTCCCAACTCGGACTCTCTTCTTTTTCAAAAAAATCTCAACTGCCAGGCGGGATATTCTTCCAAAATCCAGCCTTCCGGCTAATCCATTTCAAATTTCAAAAATCCAGGTTTGTTCTCTTTAAAAATCCTTCTGTGTTCCCTTCAGGTTAAGGGATAAACCTGATGCCTCCGGCTAACAAGGTATTTCTTTCCTTTCTTCTCAGTTCAGGATAAGGAGATAAATCCTGAAAACAGACCACACGCAGTTAGGATGTGACAGTCCATTGAATTCAGAATCTTTCATCAAAATTTTACTTTCCTAGCTCATCTTATTTCTCAAAATTCTCAATCATATGTTGAGCTCATTTGGAAAATCCGGTTCTCGCGCCGGTAACCTTCTAAATTCAGTGATCTAATCAAATTCTTTCCTTTTACAAAAATTCAAGATCTGACTTAAATCTGATGTATTTCCAAAAGATCCAGCATCTCACTGGTCATGTATTTCCAAAAGATCCAACTTTTGTTGGTAATGTATTTCCAATAGATCCAGCTTTTACTGGTCATGTATTTCAAATGTTCCAGCTTTTGCTGGTCATGTATTTCAAACATTTCAGCTTTCGCTGGTCAGATATTTCAAACATTCCAGCTTTTGCTGGTCATGTATTTCAAACGTTCCAGCTGCTGCTGGTCATGTATTTCAAAGGTTCCAGCTCTTGCTGGTCATGTATTTCCCAAAATCAAAAGATTGCAACTCAAGATCTCATCAAAATCTATATTGAGTGATTATTTCACAAAGAATTCATGAAAATTTTGCCAATTTGCTAAAAACATTTGTTGATTCTAAATATTCTTACTACACAAAAAGAATTTTCTCAGATTACCTCCAGTATTTCCTTCCAAAGGTGAAACTTTTTGCGAAAAAGAGGTAAAATTCAAATCTTTTCCTGTTGATCAACCAAAAGGATGTAAGAAATGTCCTCAATATGATCAATGAAAGAAAATTTCAATGATGTTGAAAAGCCAGAAGCGAATTGATATTGATCTTGGCTATGGCGCGTATTTTAAAATGACTTTCTGGCAATCAGGCAGTGGAAATATCTTGAGCCATAAAAAGAATCCACTCAATCCATATCTCCTTATTTATTCATTTAAAGCTTCAATCAAATATCCGCAAAAGAGATCTCTCGATTGTCGTCAAGATGAAGGCGAATTAAGCGAGTAGATCCCCGGGGCCAAAGAAGATTTGAAACATCTCCAAGATGACAGAGTTTTTGACGGATCCTTCCAGGGAAAGTTCGGATCACTGTCGAGATGAAGGCAGATGCGATGAACCTACTGACAAACCCTAAAAGATATTTGATTCCAGCTATCATCTAAAGACCTTTTGAGCCAATATCATATACAATCCCTGAGAGAAAGAAGGATCGGAGCATCTCCAAGATGAAGGAGTTTGTGACGTACCCTTCCCTGAAAAAGAGAAAAAAGTCAGGACATCCAAATGAAGGATGATGTGAGAAACCGAGAAAGCCCAATGACTCAAAAAGAGTGCAAAAAAAAGATCATCGTGGGAAAACACCCAGATATCAAACTGCCAAAGTTGCCAAAAGTCATCTTTTCTCATGCAAAATTATTTTATCAATATCTCTTCATTTTCTGCTTTTATGAAATTAAGAATATTTCTTCTACTTCTCATATCAGGGAAATGGATAGCTTCCTTGAAGAAAATCATCAGTGCTAAAATTTTGAATTTGACTCTTAGAACTGAGGAGTTAACCTCATTGGAGGAAATACTCTAGGTAAAAGAGGGAATATCTTTGCACATACGTGCACATTTAGAAGCGTTCGAATCTACTATGATTTTATCTTATTGGCAAAAAATTTCTAGATATTCCAAGAATAAAATAAACATCCAATATTCATTTTTGATGCAACCTAGCGTTGTTTATATTTCCCAAAAAAGAGTTGCCTCTGAAGGAAGTATCTCTTCCTGTCCCATCACGGTTTTCTCATTAAAGAATTCCGTATGGACAACCCATTGAGGGTAAGGGTAAAAAACCTGAAATTTCTTGCGAAAGATCATTTGATTTCAAAAGCTATTTCAGTCTCAGCAATGAGACGCCCAATTTCTTCTCCCTTTTCAAAGCTTTAGGGACCCTATATTTCCTCCTTTCGCAAAAACCCCTTTCGGATTTGTTCGTCCAAATTCCGAAGGTCCCATCATGCTTTCTCTATTTTTTGAAAAACCTGTATGGTAGATTTCCCCCACTCAGGATAAGGGTCAAACCTGAACCATTTGCGAAAGATCATTTAATTTCAAAAGCTATTTCAGTCTCAGCAATGAGACGCCCAATTTCTTCTCCCTTTTAAAAGCTTTAGGGACCCTATATTTCCTCCTTTCGCAAAAACCCCTTTCGGATTTGTTTGTCCAAATTCCGAAGGTCCCATCATGCTTTCTCCATTTTTTGAGAAACCTGTATGGTAGATTTTCCCCACTCAGGATAAGGGTCAAACCTGAACCATTTGCGAAAGATCATTTAATTTCAAAAGCTACTTCAGTCTCAGCAATGAGACGCCCAATTTCTTCTCCCTTTTCAAAGCTTTAGGGACCCTATATTTCCTCCTTTCGTAAAAAACCCTTTCGAATTTGTTCGTCCAAATTCCGAAGGTCCCATCATGCTTTCTCCATTTTTTTGAGAAACCTGTATGGTAGATTTCCCCCACTCAGGATAAGGGTTAAACCTGAACCATTTGCGAAAGATCATTTAATTTCAAAAGCTATTTCAGTCTCAGCATAGAGACGCCCAATTTCTTCTCCCTTTTCAAAGCTTTAGGGACCCTATATTTCCTCCTTTCGCAAAAACCCCTTTCGGATTTGTTCGTCCAAATTCCGAAGGTCCCATCATGCTTTCTCTATTTTTTGAAAAACCTGTATGGTAGATTTCCCCCACTCAGGATAAGGGACAAACCTGAACCATTTGCGAAAGATCATATAATTTCAAAAGCTATTTCAGTCCCAGCAATGAGACGCCCAATTTCTTCTCCCTTTTCAAAGCTTTAGGGACCCTATATTTCCTCCTTTCGCAAAAACCCCTTTCGGATTTGTTCGTCCAAATTCCGAAGGTCCCATCATGCTTTCTCCATTTTGAGAAACCTGTATGGTAGATTTCCCCCACTCAGGATAAGGGTCAAACCTGAACCATTTGCGAAAGATTATTTTGATTTCAAAAGCTATTTCAGTCTCAGCAATGAGACGCCCAATTTCTTCCCCTTTTCAAAGCTTTAGGGACCCTATATTTCCCTCTTTCGCAAAAACCCCTCTCGGATTTGTTCGTCCAAATTGCGAAGGTCCCATTATGGTTTCTCCATTTTTGAGAAACCTGTATGGTAGATTTCCCCCACTCAGGATAAGGGTCAAACCTGAACCATCTGCGAGAGGTCATTTACTTTAAAAGCTATTTTCAGTCTCAACAATGAGGCACCCAATTTCTTCCCCTTTTCAAAGCTTTAGGGAATCCTATATTTTCCTCCTCTCATAAAACCCCTTTTGGATTTGTTCGTCCAAATTCCGAAGGTCCCATTATGGTTTCTCCATTCGAGAAACCCGTATGGTAGATTTCCTATCCAGGTTAAGAGTTAATCTGGAACCTCGCTTCGCGAGGTATCTTCCTTTCAGGTTTGGGTTAAACCTGAGACTCGTTCAAACAAAATTCTTCGTTCTAACGAGATGTTTTCTTCCAATCCCATCATGGTTCTTCCCATCAAGGAACCCATACTTTGTATATCCATCCAGGATAGGATTCCACTTGAACTTCATTTCACAAGACATTTTCCAAAAATGTCCCATCAAGACCCTCGTGTATTTCTTTCCTCATTTCAAATTCATCTTGATATATCTTCGTCCCATCCAGGATAAGGGCTAAACCTGAATCATTCCAATAAGAGTATCTTGTCTCACCCACGAGACCTGATCAAAATTCTCATTTCCCACCATTTCGGAATGTCCATTTAAAGTCGCATAACGATTTCCTCATCTTTTACTCAGTCATATCATTTGGAGGATTTCGTCTCCCCAAAACCATTCAGGATAAGGTTCTAAGCCTGAAAAGCCATATTTTCAAAATAATTCTTTCACATCCAGTTCAGACCTGCTGACTGGGGGATTTTTCAAAATTTGGAGTGTTGTCTTTGCCACTAAGCTCGGCTCTCAACCGGCTTAGTAACAAAGAGGGGCATCTGTGAACACCCCAAATTTTTCAAAGTTTTGTAAAAAAGACCCTTTTGCCCCTAACCCCGTTTTCTGAGAAAATCAAGTCATTTCTTCAGATTCTCTGAATTAAATTCCATAAAGCTATATTCAAAATTAATTCCGGATCCGAATCCAGCACTTTAAATCCATATTTCCTCCAAAAATTCGGATCAAAACCTATTTCTGAAGAAATCTCCTCAAAATAGCTTTTAAATTCTCAGAAAAACTCCCTTTTTGTAAATATTTTACAAAAACACAAAAATTAGCTTTGACCTTTTGGTTTCTTGTAAAAATCTAGGATTTTACCCTAAAAAAATACAAAAAATTGAAAAATAACACAAAAACTAAAAATTTGGAAAATTTTTTAGAAAAGCAAATGATTTTGAGCCTTTTGAAAACAATTTTGCTAAAAAAACCTCGGGAGCCCCTTCTTTGTAAAAATCTTGAAAATTCAAAGGGGCTCCTCGGTAAATTTTTCTTTAGGTTTTTTTAAATCCTTCGTAAGAAAGAAAGAAAAAATGCGAAACCCTGCCGCACCTTCTTCTCACTGAAACCTTTCCCTAAACCCTCCATCTCTCTTTCTCTCACCTCCATTATCCATCGCCCTCCATCTTCAACGATCTTCCTTCCCGAACCTTCGCCTCCTCCTTAAGAAGGGCACTCGAGGGAACCCTAAGGGCATCCGTTATCACCCCTACATCTTCTTCCCTTCGATCACTCTTCTTTCTCCTCCCTTCAGAATACCTGCAAATCAGAAAGGATCAAGCCCTCCTGCGAAGCTACAGCCCACAGACAACTAAAAAAATGCTTGATTCCAGCTACAGGTAAGTATTCGTTCACTCTCTCCTTCGATTCTGATTTTATTTCCTAATTTCTTTTTGATAACTTTGCTTAATCTCTCGATCCATGTCTTTCTTAAAAATGCAGTGGGGGTAGGGTCGATCTGCGTATAGCAGGATCGACCCTCCCCTGGCAAGATTAATGGAGTCACTATGCTCCAACATCTCGATTTCTCCCCTTTCTTTTCATCATTTACTGTTTTATTTTCTGATTTTTGAGTTGGGTTCTTTTAGGGTTTGCAAATTCTGATTTACGCTTGATTCTTTAATTGATATTCTGCTGGTTATTTCATTTTTTTTTTGTGTTTTGTTTTAGTGGTGTCTTCAAAATCCCTTCGGTTTAAACCTATTACATGCATTACCTCCCCTATAATAACATCCATCCTGACCCCTCTGATTATCGGGTTAGTTGTCTTCCTTGTCCCCTTGGCTACCATCCCCATTACATGGGATTAACGTTAATCCAGCAGGGAGTCTCAGAGCTGCCATCATCTTCAACAAAATCTCATGCAGGGCGTGATTGTTGGATTTTCTTGGTTGGTCCCTTTATTGATGGTGCCCTTGATGCTATTTATCACCAAAATTGTGATAAAAACTAAGTCATCACCATTGATCTTATTACCCCAGCATCCTCTCTTCTGCTTGATTTCCATGTTTATGCTTGATTTCCAGATTTACTTTGATGGTTCATTGATTTCTTTTATCTCTGTTTTTTTTTTTATATATATATAGCATTCAATTGCATTTTTGTTCACTTTGTCCAACATATTTCATTTATTTTACATTGTACTCATTGATATTTGATTGCTCACAACATGCATTTCATCATATTCACGATTGTATATATAATTTCATTTTGCATTCGTTATTTCTTTTCCTCCTGTGTAAATTGTTTTCTGTACATCCCTGTGTCCAAATCTCTGTAACCCAGGTATTTCATTCAATTAATTCGAGTTATATTTTGTAAACTTTGCTGTTATGAAATGTCCCCTGTTTGTAAGTCATAAGGTGTGTTGCAGGAACTATTACTTTCCCCTCCTCCTTATCTTTTATTTAATCTTTTTTTTTCTTTCCTTTTCAAGTTTAACTGAATTCAAGGTTGGTTGAAACGTGAACATAGCCACTACTGTCTTGGAGAACCAATCGGGGATGCAGTTTCCCTCGATTAAGATGGTGCACTTGGATTTCCTCTTGTCCCAAGTAGTGTTGGGCAGAAGTCTGGTGCGGGCATGGATGAAGTAGGCCGATATCAGAATGAAATCAAATATTCCTTTCAATAGAGACAACCTTTTCTGCAGGATATTGAATAAGTGGTTCTCTAGTGGTCCTGGAGCAACAGGTTTTGATGCATTCAGTATGTCGTATACAGGGGATCTTCCAGAGACTCAGAATAAGCCTCAGCACATTTCCCCTTCCCAGCTTTCGTATTTTCTTATGAAGTGATTAAGGTAAGCTTCTGTTTCGGATTGGCTTTAAGATGGTTCAGTCCATTTAGTGTAAAAATTAACATGCTTTTCTGAGAAAACCAAGTAGATACTTGTCATGAGATATATCTTGTGCCATTTTTTTTACTTTTCTGTATCATGATTGGATGTTGCAACATATTACTTATATTTCATCATCCCTATCGGCTACAACATGCATTACCATACTTCACCTTCATTACACCAACTTCATACACAACCATCTATGTATTCGTATACCCACCCCACTGTATCCACCACAGTAGTATAGAATATCAGTTTTTCCCAATATGCCAGATTGCTCTGTTCTTTTTGCTGTTTCTGTACATCCACATCTCCAGCATGCTATTCACTACAAGCACCGATTGTCTGTAGTTAATTTTAGATGCATTTTACAATCATGCATAATGAATCTTCAGTGATATTACTGCATCAGTCGTTGACTCTATCATAGAAATGGTTTCAGGGCTGGTTAAACAAAGATATATTCATCTGTCGGCTCAGTCCCCAGCCAGATCCAATTTTAAATAGTCCGTCTCAAGAGACCTGGTGATGATACTGTTGTAAAACCACCTTAGCCCCACTATAAATTCTTTTTCTTCTTTTTATGATAGTTCACTCTTGAACTATCATAATCACCATATTTTTATCATTCTTTTACAAGTGGTTCACAGGAACCACTGTATATTCTTCTCTTCTCTTTATGATAGTTCATTCTTGAACTATCATAATTATCATATTTTTACCATTCTTTTACAAGTGGTTCACAGGAACCACTGTAAATTCTTCTCTTCTCTTTATGATAGTTCATTCTTGAACTATCATAATCATCATATTTTTACCATTCTTTTACAAGTGGTTCACAGGAACCACTGTAAATTCTTCTCTTCTTTTTATGATAGTTCACTCTTGAACTATCATAATCACCGTATTTTTATCATTCTTTTACAAGTGGTTCACAGGAACCACTGTAAATTCTTCTCTTCTCTTTATGATAGTTCATTCTTGAACTATCATAATCATCATATTTTTACCATTCTTTTACAAGTGGTTCACAGGAACCACTGTAAATTCTTCCCTTCTTTTTATGATAGTTAACTCTTGAACTATCATAATCACCATATTTTATCATTCTTTTACAAGTGGTTCATAGGAATCACTGTAAATTCTTCTCTTCTTTTATGATAGTTCACTCTTGAACTATCATAATCATCATATGTTTATCATTCTTTTACAAGTGGTTCACAGGAATCACTGTAAATTCTTTTCCTCTTTTTTATGAATCATCATATTTTTACCATTCTTTTACAAGTGGTTCATAGTGACCACTGTAAATTCTTCTCTTCTTTTTATGATAGTTCACTCTTGAACTATCATAATCATATTTCTCTCTTTCTTTTACAAGTGGTTTGCAGGAACCACCATAGTCCCTTCTCTCTTTGTACATACGTATATATATATATATATTCTTACATATATGTGTGTGTTTTCTCATAAATACAGGGTAGACCATATGCCTTTCTCCTTCAAATATAAACTAAGCATCTTGTGTAAGATAGTCGTTTACACTCATTTTAGATCTCCTTTTGTGCAGATTCTATCTGACAGGAACATAAAGAAGGCTGGGATCAAAATATTTTTGATGTTCTCAAAATCCAATTGTTGTAAATAAATAAGATAATGAAAACTCTACATTTCCAGTCTTAGATTAGAATGAATGAGCATTGTAAATACCATTGAATTACTTGTTTTCATGCATTTTTCCTTTATTTCTCAAATTCTCACAATGGTAAAACACGAATGACACGTGCACCATTTCGTAAGAGGTAATTGATACTAAGTTGATGATCCACATCAATGGCCATAGTCAGGCTGTGGACAAAACTTAGCATTTTTATCTTTTACAAAATAACACTAGATCCATTTTCAAAATTCATCATCTTTTCCTAAAATATTTTATTCTTTTATCAGAACTTAACTTAAAATTAACTCAAAATATATACCAATGGCCATAGTCAGGGTATATTGAGAGTTAATTTCATTTTAAATTCTATAAAAGCACAAAAGATGTATTTTATTCTTCACTTGAATTTAAATGTAGTTATTACATAATACATTCAATGACCATAGTCAGGGATGTATTATGTCTTCAACCTCATTTTTTTATTCATTTAAAGAATGGAATAACTTTTCAAATTCTAAATTCAAAATTTTTAAATTCATTTCATCATTTAGGGAAGAATTGCATCATATTTTCAAAATTCTCTTTCAAAAACCCAAGTGATTGTAAATATCTCTTCTTCAAATTTCTATTCCAGATCTATCTCAATTTCAAAATCCAATTTTGGAATTTCAGAATCATTTCATATTCAAACTTCAAATTTCCAACTCAATTCAAAATTTAAATTCAAAGTTCAATTTAACTTTGAAAGTTTCTGATTCATCTTCAAAAATCAAATTCATCTTCTTATCTTCAAAATTCAAAAATCACAAGTTTGAGATTGATTTTGAATCTTGACTCTTCTTAAATTTTAAATTCAATCTGGGTTTTTAAAACCCAGATCCACCTTCAAGAGTCCCATTTGGACTTTCAAAACCCAAATCCAAAGTTAGATCAACTTGGATCTGGTTTTCCTAAATACAATTCCACTTTTGGATCTTAGACTTCAGATCCAAATTGCATCATGATTTCTAGACCTTAGACCCAAATCCATCTTAGGATCCAGAACCCAACTCATCTTGGATCTCAGATCCAAAATTCCATTTAGGATTCAAAATCCAACTTCACCTTGGATCTCAAATTGAAGATCCAAAATCCATTTAGGATCCAGAACCCAATTCTACTTTAGATCTCAGACTTCAGATCCAATTCTATCTTAGAAATCCAGAGTCCAATCCTATCTTGGATCTCAGATTTCAGATCCAAATACCATTTTGGGTTCCAAATCTTGAATCCAATTCCATTCAAAATTCCAGATCCAAATTCCACTTTAATTCCAATCCTTAAAAACCAATTTCACTTCATTCCAGATTTTAAAATAAGTCCCCATTTCGGATCCTGAATCCAAAAATTCAACTTCGAACTCTATTCAGAATCCAAATCTTGGATTCGGATTTCATCTTGAAATTCCAACTCTCAAATCAAATTCTATTTCTCAAATTCTATTTTAAATTTCCCACATTTTATCCTGATTTCAAACTTCAAAGATAGAATTCAATTCCAGTCCAAATATCTATCCAAGTTCAAATTTCTAATTCAAAGTCCATTTATGACTTTGAAATTTCCTTTCTTCTCTTTTCCCTCATATCAGTTTCAAGATCATTTTCCAAACCCAGATTTATTTTCCCAAAGCTCTTGATTATTCTAAAAACTTAGAACTTTAAATCTTAAGTTCTAAGTTAGAAATCATTTCTTCACTTTATCAGATTCATCTCAAAAACACTTCGGAATTCTTCAAAACATTTTCAAAAAGAGCATACATCTTTGCATTTGCACAAGCATGATTCTCTGTGCATTTAGACTTAGAGTAGATTCCTAGATAATTTCTTAGCAAAGCAAAAGGCATTAATTCGACCCTTGGTTCGATTACCCCTAGTAAAGGCGCCAGGAACGGTCGAACCTCGTACCGACGAGCGGATCCCGTCTCCCAGTTTTCCCGCAAATATTTCAAAAACGGAGGCGAGTTATTTCAAAAAATTTCAAAATTAAGGTCAAGTGAGACCCGCAAAAGTGTTCCTCTTCTTCTCCTTTTCTCTTCTCTCTTTCTTTCCGTCTTTTATTTTCTCCCTTCAAAAAGGAGGAAAATAGGAGGTTGAAAAGGAAAAGAGAAGGAAGAGAGAGAACATTACGAGAGAAAAATTTTGCGATGATCACACAATTCCATAGGAATTTAACCTAGGGATCACATCGGTTCAGTAGGGGTTCGACCTACGAACTATCAATTCCATAGGGATTTAACCTAAGGACCATAGTTTAAGAAGGAAGGATTCAACTTGTAAGCTTTGAATGGACCAAGTGCTAAATTGGGTTTTGAGGGAAGATTCGAATCAGAATTCAAATCTTCAAGGAAAAACTAAATGAATTGGGCTTTGAAAGAAAATTCGAGTCGGAACTCTAATTTTCTAGACCAATTCAGAAGGAAAAGAAAATTCAGGTCGGAACTCGAATCTTCGAAGGAAAACTAGATCCATTGGAAGAAAAGAAAATTTGAGTCGGAACTCGAATCCTGAAGGAAAACTAGACCGGTTAGAAGGAAAGAAAATTCGAGTCGGAACTCGAATCCCAAAGGAAAACTAGACTAATTAGAAGGAAAGAAAATTCGAGTCGGAACTCGAATCCCGAAGGAGAACTAGACCGGTTAGACGGAAACAAAATTCAGGTCAGAACTCAAATCCCGAAGAAAAACTAGACTAATTAGAATGAAAGAAAATTCGAGTCGGAACTCGAATCCCAAAGGAAAACTAGACTAATTAGAAGGAAAGAAAATTAGAGTCGAAACTCGAATCCCGAAGGAAAACTAGACCGGTTAGAAGAAAAGAAAATTTGAGTCGGAACTCGAATCTCGAAAGAAAACTAGACTAATTAGAAGGAAAGAAAATTCGAGTCGGAACTCGAATCCCGAAGGAAAACTAGACCGGTTAGACGGAAAGGAAATTCGAGTCGGAACTCGAATCCCGAAGAAAAACTAGACTAGCAAGGATTAGGTTTGAAAACATTAACCAATAAACCGGATTTAGAAAGTTTGACCAATAAAAATATGGATTTTGAAAGTTCGACCAATAACAATTGGATTTTGAAAGATGTACCAGTGTGAATACTGGATTTTGGAAATGAACCAGTATAAGTACTGGATTTTGAAAATGGATCAGTACGAATACTGTTTTTGGAAGAATTACCAACACGAACACTAGATTTTGAAGATTTACCAGCACAAACACTGGATTTAGAAAATTTTACCAGCACAAACACTGGTTTTTGAAAATCTTACCAGCACGAACACTGGATTTTGAAAATTTACCAGCACGAACACTAGATTTAGAAAATTTTACCCAACTGATTCTGATGAGAGATTTTCAGTCTTCATCCTCACGATGACTTAGACAACTGTCGGGGTCTCAGGATTTATCCCTTATCCTAAATGGGTAGCTCAGGTTTATCCCGTAACCTGAAGGGGAAATTAATTTGATACATATGGATGCAAATGAATGCATGCAAATGCAAATATATGCAAATGAATGCAAAATGATGTAAATGGATGCACATGCATGCAAAATGAGAGATTTGTTTGATCTTGCCTGCATACAGGACGTTTTGAAGACAATTTTTTAAAATAATGCCCAAGTGTAACTGGAAAAGAAGAATTTGACCATTATTGAAGAAAATATATTGAGGAATTACAAAGAATGGAATATAGGATTTAAGTATAGAATTTTTTCAAATGTTGAGCATTGATGGGGTCTAATAATTCCACACCATCGACATTGATGAGCAGATATGAATTGCGGGGTAATGCCTCCTTGACAACATAGGGACCTTCCCAATTTGGTGACCACTTGCCACCTGGGCGGTGTGATCATGCATATATTTTAGGGATATTTCATATAAAAATATGCATGATTTCATAAGAAAATGATTTAAAAACCCAATTTTATGTTAGTTTCGAGTAAATGTGCTAAAATAATATAAGAATAGAAAATGCATGAAAAATAGTGTTATTTTACATTTTAATGCATATTTTAGTGTTTGACATAATTGTAGTTGTTTAGTTTTTGAAAATCATAAAAAATTAGAGTTAAAATAGACTTAGTTTTGTATTTTCTAAAACATAGTCATTTTGAGTTGTTTTGTAAATAACTTTTTGAAGAGAGGTTTTTGAAATGCAATTTTAAAAAGAAGAGGGACTTATGGAGAAAAGTTCAAATCTTTAAATACGATACGTAGGGGGAAGAGAGGCTTGTCTTCTCTCTTATGCTTTTGCCCTCTTTCCTAACCCTTCCCCTTCACCTTGTTTCTTGCCTTCTTCTTCTTCTTCTCCCTTGATCTCTTCTTCCTCAATCCGGTGGAGGCATCCAGCTACGGTAATGGCATATAGGAGGATTCCACTTCTCTTCTAACCCTTCCAGTTCGGTAAGTTCTTCTTCTTCTTCTTCCTCTTCTTCTCCTTCTCTAATTCCTCCTTCTATTTCTCATTAGATTAGTTAATCTGAAATAAAAATCAAAATAAGATGAAATCGTAGAATAATTTCCATTTGATTTTACATTTTAGCAGTCATGATTCATTCAAATCTTGTTCTGACATATGTTGATTCAGAGATTTTTAGATCAGATTTTGATTTTAGTTTTTAGGAATAGTTTCATTTGCAGATTATGCTTTAGTTTTAATTCATATGCCTTGTTTGAGTTTAAAGATAGATTGAAGGATGATTCATCTGTATTGATCGATCAAGCTCCAAAAATCATCCAACTGATCTATACTCACCGATGATATCACGTTTTGAATTTCTCTTGTTTCTGATTGAATCTGCTGTCTGAGAGAATTCGACTTAGATTTCCCTGTGTATGCTACAGATTAAGTATTGATCAATCATTTGTCGCCTGATGATATCTGTTTGAATTTGAACCAAATAAATTGTTTGAATCTGATAAATCAAATTTCATCTGCACTCTGATCATCGGATTATTTTTTTTGAAAATGATCATCATGATCATTTAATTGAAACCGATAAGAGATCGGATATCATTTTGAATTGCGATTTCTGTTTTCCGGCAAGTGTCTTGATTCTGATCGCCGGTGTTGTACTACTATTTGATGATTGTCCGATTGCTTATCTTTGGTGAGAGCTTTTGATTGATCAACGATTTGATGATCTAGATCATCCAGATCACCTGGATATCAAAAAAATATTCTTTATCAATCGGGGCTCTGTACCTGCCGGAGAGTCACTATGAAGCAAGCCGATCAGAAATTATTTGATGCTGTGGAAATCCAAATGCTGCAAATAAGTTTACTGGAATCAATACTGGCCGGATCACTTCACATTTATCGTGAAAAATATGAAAGAGGCATTTTCAATTGAGTTACCGTGAAAATTCATTTCACGGCTGTTGATATTTCCGGTGGAGGCTGTTGATATTTCCGGTGGAGGCTGTTGATATTTCCGGTGGAGGCTGTGGATATTTGAAACTCTAGTGTGTGTTTCTGAAAAAATTCGATCGGATGTTCTGATCTGAAGTAAAAGTATGAATATTGCATCATCATTGTTGAACATCTGTGAAATTTAGTAAAAACAGGCGGATTCGCCGGAAGTTCTGGTGGCTTAGCTTCCTGAAATGGTGGGAACCGAACTCACCTGTGTGAGGTCGTGTATTGTGATTAAATCGTTAAAATCCACTTTTACTATAATGTGTTTTGCAAAAAAAAAAATATAATAATGTTCAGAGTTTGTTTTGAAAACACAATTGTCCTGATTGTTTTTTTTTTTTTTCTCATTTTCACGACAAAGAATTGTTTTGAAAAAAAAATGTTTTCCAACAAGTGTAGCTGTTTCCTAATCTCTGGTGACTATTGTTTTCTCTGATTGTCTGCATTCTTTGTTTTTAATTTTTTTTATGTTCAATTTTTTTTCTCAAATTCCTTTGTTCAATCATTTTCCCTGTTTAGTGTTTTCTAGTTTGTTGTTGAATTTCACATTTTGTTCTTGTTTCAATTACTGTTTTGCTTTTCCTTACATAAATCTCTGATTTTGTCCCTTCCTTGTTTTTATTAGACATTAGTTAATTGAATATTAGATAATTGTTAGATGTTACTAAGTAATTAGCTAGATTTAATTAGTTGTTATTAATTACTTTGTTATTAGCTTAAGTAGTTACTTGTTTAGCATTGCTTAGTGAATTGTGATTTCATTAGATCATTTAGCAAGTATATTTCTATATTTGGTACTGCTCGTGTTCATTTGAATTGTGCAGGATAGCACAGGACTGGAGTGGAATTGATTACGTGACACGAAGTACGAAGAATAAAGTTTCTTTTTGCTTTTATTTTTAGAATTAGGAATTTAATTGGGTTTGTAAATATTGCACTTTACGCCCTCTGCGAAGGGTATTCATTTGTTGTAATAGTTAGTTGTTTTTACCTTTTCTGAACATTTTACATTTCAAATAATTCGGCAATAAAGAATAGTTTAGATTTTTGTACTTGAATACGATATATTCCCGTTCCCTGAGTTCGACCCGGTCTCATCCACTAGTGAGAACCGGTTTTTATTATTTGATGTCTGGTTTTCACATGTTTTTCATTTAAAAATCTTTTCAAAATTACAACGATTTAAAAAGAAGACATCAAATTTTTGGCGCCGTTGCCGGGGAACGGCGTAATATTAGTATTCATTTTATTGCCCAGTGTTTGTTTGCATTTTAGGTTTAGAACCACGTATGTGCATATCTTAGAGACGAGCTTACTTTTCTGCACATCCCACCCACTAGGATACCCTTAGAGGTGACTGTGTACGATTGGTACCGTACATATAGTTTTTATATTTCTTTGCATAATCTCTATTATGTGTAACTGCGTGATGTTTGTTTAGTTTTTGTTGTTTTTAGTTTACTCGCTTTGTGGTTTGCGTGGTTTGGCCGCTTAGTGCGTTAGTTAGGTAGAAAACCCAAAAATTAGGACGAGTGTTACACTGGTCTACTTCAAGGTGTATGCACAGGCAACGATCACTCGAACTGAGCTAATTGAGTCCCGAGTTTCTTGTTAGGAGAACTCCTCATCCTATCACCATGGCTGAAAATCGGTCGTTGTTCCGTACCCTTAAGGAGTACTTCATGCCCACCATATACACTCCCACCTCCTGCATCACGAGACCTGATGTAGGAGCCAATCAATTTGAAATAAAAGCCAGTATCATTCAAATGCTACCATCCTTTCATGGCCTTAGCAACGAAGACCCATATAGTCATATTGATGATTTTTTGGAGATCTGCTCGACAGTGCGGATCAACAATTTTGGAGATGACGCATTGAGGTTGACGTTGTTTCCGTTCTCTCTCAAAGATAAAGCTAAACATTGGCTAAAGGCTCTCGATACGGTTCAAATTACCACTTGGGAAGGAATGCAGCGCGAGTTCCTTAAAAAGTACTTCCCAATTGGTAAGACGAAGCAGTTTCGTAAAGCCATAATCAGTTTCTCGCAGATTGAGGGAGAACAGTTTCACGAGTCTTGAGAGAGATTGAAAGATCTTCTCCGTAAGTGTCCCATCACCAGGTGCCTCGTTGGCAGTTGGTGCAATATTTCTATGACGGGCTTACTGAGAAGCATCGTCAAATGGTTGATTCGTCTTGTGGGGGCACTTTTATGCTCAAAAGTGAGGACGAGGCATGGTCTCTATTCGAGACTTTGAGTGAAAACACGATGCATCATGATTTGTCTTAACGGCTCGATAGGACTACATCTCTGTCTAGTGGTCCTAGGAAAATAGGGATTTCCGAAGTTGGATCCGAGTTAGATTTGCATACCAAGGTTGACCAGTTGACTAGGAAGTTAGATCAATTCCTAGCTAATTCTTCGAGAAGTCCAATAGGAAGAGTGTGTGAGTTATGTGCTAGCCCTGCACACTGTGTTGCGGATTATCCGGCAGCGCCGCTATATCCTGAATTCGTTCAGGAGCAGATGAATGTTGCCCAAGGTTTCTCTAGACCCATACTTGATTCATTTACACCATCATATAACTCAGTTTGGCGAAACCAGTCCATTTCCCCATCCCATCAGCCTTCCCAGACACAGTATAGACACAGTAACCCTTTACAAGGTTACTCACACCCCATTTTTCCACAGGTTCATCCCCAATCTAGTTTACTTTCTCTTCAGGAGCCCATTCCAAGTTCATCATTTCAGGAGAAGATGTTAGAGGCCTTTTCTGATATCAAGGCCACTTATTGCTCCCATACGCAGTCGATAGCCAAGCTAGAGACTCAAATGGGACTGTTAGCTCAAACATTGAGTAGACAAAGCGAGGGGAACCCATCTAGTAAGTCTGTTGTCACATCTAAGGGAGAGGAAACCATGTCATTTGACTTGCAACCCACCGATTCACATCATGCGCAAGTCGAATCTGTTACATCCCTTCAGAGGGGGAAGATGTGTCTCCCCACTCGAGAATCGACTCATGAACCTCATATCATTTCTACTGATGAGTCGATCTCCATGATACCTCAGCAGAAGGTGCATGACCCACAACATGTATTATCATCATATAAAGCCCCATTTTCTCAGCCTTTGGGATCACCAATTGTTTTTAGTAAGCAAGAGGTGCAGATGCAGAAGGTGCTTGACCAAGTCAAGCCTGATCATATTCACCACTTGTCTGAAGTTGCATTCATTGATAGTCAGTTGGTCCTAGACTCTCAATTCTTGACCAGTCTCTCAGATGAGACTAATCTCTATCCTTCATGTCGAGAGAGTCATGATACTACATTTAGAGGTAGAAGGGATGGAAACACAGTGCGTAGTGTCACAGATGACACTCTTTTCTACATAGAGCCCGGTTGAGCCTGACTTCATGTCCATTGATCGCATGGACGATGGAGGATTTTTCTAGGGATCCGTCTGGCTGGGGATGTGAAACTTAGCGCTTTATGGGAGGCAACCCATATCTTGTATAGTATTAGATTTGCTCAGAATTTATAGATTTTATTTTGTTTTTACTTTTTAGTTTTCTTCATGAGTTTTTCATGTTCTTTTTATTTCATTCATGAGTTTTATGTTTTGTCATGTATACATTGCATTCATTAGATTCATAGAACGTGTATTTTTAATTCATGTCAGGTCATTCTACTCTTTTCCCTTATTTATTTCCTCTCATGTGCATTCACTTAGTTTCATATAAGCATGGGGGAGTGCCAGTGGGACAGTGTCATTCAAGCATGGGGGAGGGTGTAGTTTGCACACCTTGACGTTTCTGTTTACGTTCTTGCACATATTTACACATATCTCATGAAAAGTAGATTTTTAAAGAAAGAGTTTGAACTTATATGAATGTTATTTCAAATCTGATATTTTTAGAGGATTTTTAAGCCCCACGAAAAAAATTTCTGACATAGATCTAAAATTTATGGTTGTTTATGCGGATTTCAAAGAAATGATGATAGATACATGTTAGAATTTATTTTGAACCATAAATATGAATATGCACAGTTCTATTTTTGAAAAAACTAAGCAAATGAACAAAAGTGTAAAAATGAGCTCAAAAGAAAAAAAAAGTGAGAAAAAGCATGTGTTAGGTTGTCTGGATAATTCCATAATCCTCAGTAGATGGAACTTAGATGTAAGTTGAAACTTTTAATTCCATTTTCGAAAAGGAGAGTGGAAAACTTCGTGATCCTAAGTAACTGAGAGCAGATACAAGTTGAAATGTTTGACTCTCACGTTATAAAGGTGAATGAAGGAAGTCACTTTTATGTCTTAGTTGATATCTTTTGGTATGCATTTAAAAAGTATAGAAGATATTGACATTGCACAAGGTATAAAAGCAGACCACACGCAAGCTATAAGAGAAGAATAAGGGCGCAAAAAGAAAAAGCGTGAAAAGAAAAGAGCTTAAAAAGAAAGAAAAGTTCAGTGCTTAGAAGTGCGATTGAGAAAACCTGTGCAGAAAACATATGAGTGAGGATAAGTAAATAATAATATGTTTTTATTGGATTTTCTAAGAATAAAACATAAATAATTGTGATATTTAGAAAAGTGAAAGAAATTCTTTTTCTGTGGTGGTATATAAAAGACTAATTATGTCTTGATTTTTTTTGTAACACGAAATATTTGTGAAAACAAAGTCTTTAATTACCTACTGCTTATGAGGATGTGTAATATTATGCATATATGACAGAGATGTTTGTGGGTAGCATCACTGCAAACCCTCACGAGACCATACTCGTCCACTGGGGTAACCCAGGGGTTGAAAGGGCTTGTTGCATGAGATAAATGCAACCGTGATTCCTACGAAAGTGAGTTAGTTGATAGTTTGGATTTCGTGCATTTTTCTAGTTTGCTCGAGGACTAGCAAAACATAAGCATGGGGGTATTTGATCATGCATATATTTTAGGGATATTTCATATAAAAATATGCATGATTTCATGAGAAAATGATTTAAAAACCCAATTTTATGTTAGTTTCGAGTAAATGTGCTAAAATAATATAAGAATAGAAAATGCATGAAAAATAGTGTTATTTTACATTTTAATGCATATTTTAGTGTTTGACATAATTGTAGTTGTTTAGTTTTTGAAAATCATAAAAAATTATAGTTAAAATAGACTTAGTTTTGTATTTTCTAAAACATAGTCATTTTGAGTTGTTTTGTAAATAACTTTTTGAAGAGAGGTTTTTGAAATGCAATTTTAAAAAGAAGAGGGACTTATGGAGAAAAGTTCAAATCTTTAAATATGATACGTAGGGGGAAGAAAGGCTTGTCTTCTCTCTTATGCTTTTGCCCTCTTTCCTAACCCTTCCCCTTCACCTTGTTTCTTGCCTTCTTCTTCTTCTTCTCCCTTGATCTCTTCTTCCTCAATCCGGTGGAGGCATCCAGCTACGGTAATGGCTTATAGGAGGATTCCACTTCTCTTCTAACCCTTCCAGTTCGGTAAGTTCTTCTTCTTCTTCCTCTTCTTCTCCTTCTCTAATTCCTCCTTCTATTTCTCATTAGATTAGTTAATCTGAAATAAAAATCAAAATAAGATGAAATCGTAGAATAATTTCCATTTGATTTTACATTTTAGCAGTCATGATTCATTCAAATCTTGTTCTGACATATGTTGATTCAGAGATTTTTAGATCAGATTTTGATTTTAGTTTTTAGGAATAGTTTCATTTGCAGATTATGCTTTAGTTTTAATTCATATGCCTTGTTTGAGTTTAAAGATAGATTGAAGGATGATTCATCTGTATTGATCGATCAAGCTCCAAAAATCATCCAACTGATCTATACTCACCGATGATATCACGTTTTGAATTTCTCTTGTTTCTGATTGAATCTGCTGTCTGAGAGAATTCGACTTGGATTTCCCTGTGTATGCTACAGATTAAGTATTGATCAATCATTTGTCGCCTGATGATATCTGTTTGAATTTGAACCAAATAAATTGTTTGAATCTGATAAATCAAATTTCATCTACACTCTGATCATCGGATTATTTTTTTTGAAAATGATCATCATGATCATTTAATTGAAACCGATAAGAGATCGGATATCATTTTGAATTGCGATTTCTGTTTTCCGGCAAGTGTCTTGATTCTGATCGCCGGTGTTGTACTACTATTTGATGATTGTCCGATTGCTTATCTTTGGTGAGAGCTTTTGATTGATCAACGATTTGATGATCTAGATCATCCAGATCACCTGGATATCAAAAAAATATTCTTTATCAATCGGGGCTCTGTACCTGCCGGAGAGTCACTATGAAGCAAGCCGATCAGAAATTATTTGATGCTGTGGAAATCCAAATGCTGCAAATAAGTTTACTGGAATCAATACTGGCCGGATCACTTCACATTTATCGTGAAAAATATGAAAGAGGCATTTTCAATTGAGTTACCGTGAAAATTCATTTCACGGCTGTTGATATTTCCGGTGGAGGCTGTTGATATTTCCGGTGGAGGCTGTCGATATTTGAAACTCTAGTGTGTGTTTCTAAAAAAAATCGATCGGATGTTCTGATCTGAAGTAAAAGTATGAATATTGCATCATCATTGTTGAACATCTGTGAAATTTAGTAAAAACAGGAGGATTCGCCGGAAGTTCTGGTGGCTTAGCTCCGTGAAATGGTGGGAACCAAACTCACCTGTGTGAGGTCGTGTATTGTGATTCAATCGTGAAAATCCACTTCTACTATAATGTGTTTTGCAAAATATATATATATATATATATATATATATATATATATATAATAATAATAATAATGTTCAGAGTTTGTTTTTAAAACACAATTGTCCTGATTGCTTATTTTTTTTCTCATTTTCACGGCAAAGAATTGTTTTGAAAAAAAAATGTTTTCCAGCAAGTGTAGCTGTTTCCTAATCTCTGGTGACTATTGTTTTCTCTAATTGTCTGCATTCTTTGTTTTTAATTTTTTTTATGTTCAATTTTTTTTCTCAAATTCCTTAGTTCAATCATTTTCCCTGTTTAGTGTTTTCTAGTTTGTTGTTGAATTTCACATTTTGTTCTTGTTTCAATTACTCTTTTGCTTTTCCTTACATAAATCTCTTATTTTGTCCCTTCCTTGTTTTTATTAGACATTAGTTAATTGAATATTAGTTAATTGTTAGATGTTAGTAAGTAATTAGCTAGATTTAATTAGTTGTTGTTAATTACTTTGTTATTAGCTTAAGTAGTTACTTGTTTAGCATTGCTTAGTGAATTGTGATTTCATTAGATCATTTAGCAAGTATATTTCTATATTTGGTACTGCTCGTGTTCATTTGAATTGTGCAGGATAGCACAGGACTGGAGTGGAATTGATTACGTGACACGAAGTATGAAGAATAAAGTTTCTTTTTTGCTTTTATTTTTAGAATTAGGAATTTAATTGGGTTTGTAAATATTGCACTTTACGCCCTCTGTGAAGGGTATTCATTTGTTGTAATAGTTAGTTGTTTTTACCTTTTCTGAACATTTTACATTTCAAATAATTCGGCAATAAAGAATAGTTTAGATTTGTGTACTTGAATACGATATATTCCCGTTCCCTGAGTTCGACCCGGTCACATCCACTAGTGAGAACCGGTTTTTATTATTTGATGTCTGGTTTTCACATGTTTTTCATTTAAAAATCTTTTCAAAATTACAACGATTTAAAAAGAAGACATCACGGTGCTTGAGATAAGTCGTTGATCTGAGCACTAGATCATTGACTCAAAATTTTCTTTCAATGACAGACTTTGCATATTGTCTGGCTATCCTCCGACGCTATGATTGAGTGTGCTATGCTGCTCTGAGTCTTCTTTCATCGAGCAAATTAAGTTGTACTAGCCGCTGTTGCTGATACTATCAAGAGGTAATTCTAGAAGTGATGCAAATTTCAGAGCAGGTTTCTAAACATGTAGAGGCAGTACTACTTCAGTTCCGTAGACAAGTTATGACATAGTAGCATTAGTTGGATGATGGTTCTATATGCTCATAATGCATCATGGATCTTATCATGCCAGTCACGGTCTGTTTCCAAAGTTCGCTCCAGGATTCTAATCAGAATTTTATTGGTAGCCTCTGCCCGACCATTCCCTTGAGGATAATAGGGAGCAGAGAAATGATGTTGAATTCTGAACTTCATGTAAAATGTCTTCATTCTCTCATTCTTGAAATGACTGTCATTGTCCGACACGATATCGTGCGGTATGCCGAAACGATAAAGGATATTCTTGTGGATGAATGAGACCATGTGTCGACTTTCTACTGTACGCAAAGTGATAGCTTCGACCCATTTAGCAAAATATTCTGTTGCGGCAAGAAAATATTTGTAGTCGTTTGAAGCAAGAGTGATGGGGCTCACAACATCAAAGGCCCACATAGAAAATAGCCATGGAGAGATGGCAGTTTGCAAATATGTTGTTGGCGCATGTATAGAAGGTGCATGTATCTGGCATAGAGCACACTTCTTCACAAAATGGTAGCAATCTTGTTGCATGGTCTTCCAATAATATCCTGCTCAGATGAATTGCTTGATAAGAGTTTGGTAGCCGACATGACCACCGCAAATGCCTTTGTGTACCTTCTGCACGACTTCTTTGGCTTCATCTTCGTCTAAGCATCTGGAATATTCAGAGCTGAATTCATAATGATAGAGGACATCAGAGAGATAAAATATCGGATAGACACGCGCCAAATCGCTCGTTACTCTTGCCAGTGATATTCTGAGAGAAGGAGACAGATGTCTTCTCCTTGATACGAGTCTTTCCGAGACTGTCTTCAGCTTGCTCAAACATCCTCCTAATCATCATTTTCTTGAACATCTGATATGCAGCAGGATCAATGTCATCTATATCATTCGAAATTTATCTTCTGGCAGATCTTGGAGAATCCACTTCTTCTTGCTTGCTTCTAAAATCATTAATGCACTGACACAGTGGTGTCTTCTTGCTTGATCTGATCTGAACCACTTGGGAATACTGATGTTCTCTACAGAATGAGATAGATGATTAAATTTCAATGATGAAGATTCATGATAGAAATGAATATAGGAAAAATATTTGATGAGAATTTGGTAGATAATTGAAAGAGTATCCCATTACTAAGGATTGAGTCGTCGCTGGGATTATGACAATTGCGTTGTCATTTCTTTGCAAAAAAAATAAACAACTGAAAATTATGCCTTGTTACCTAGGCGAGGTCGTCAAACTAAGAATTGAAGAATTTGCAAGATTTTTATTTATTGAAAGGAAAACATGATTGTATTAATAATAAACTTGGGAAAGAGGGTGCGGACAGACAATTTGCCACCACTCTTTATAACTAGCAGAGACACAAGGGCCGGGAAAAAGTGGAAGAGTAACAAAAGAGTCTCAGCCATATCTGGCAGAATGGTATGTTCCGGACCACTATGCTGATGTAAGGTCGAACTCTGGCACGACTCCTGATAGCAGCCGCATCTCTATGTGCTTATGTCTCTGAGAAAACTGTCGAACACACCTCTCCGGAAGATAGTAAGCACAGAAGAATGGACCAAGCAACCTGAATCTCTTGCCATATGCATAGGTGTACCTGGGAGGCGATAATTCTTGATCAAAATAGTCCCATACCACTTCTTCTTCCTGCAGATAATCGATCATGAATTGGTACCGCGCAACTGGAAGAAGTTCTTTGTCGTTGTATCTGAACGAACTAGCTCTGGTCGGCACATGCTGAAGGAGCCAAGACTGAAGAGCATAGGTACATCCCTCGACTATGATGGACTCTCCAAGTGTGAAGCGGGTCAATCCTCTGTATAGAAAAGCAAGCGTGGCCATGGCTATCGAGAGACGGTTGGTCTGTCGACTTCCCCATCTTCTCAGAAGCTGTACTATTCTGACATCCACATAATTTTGTCTGTCTGGAAAGAAAGTGAGTCTCACAGTGCACAAAACCATCGCATGGTGAATTCTCTCTCGAGCTGTCCTGGATAACGAGCTGACCTCTACGAATGTCCCGTACTGTCGGTAGATCTCGATCAGGCTCACATATTCATTCCCATTTTCTTTAATCAGTGGCCAAGACTTGCGCCCTGTCATGCAAGCCACAACATCTTCACGGTCCAGACCCTTGACATTGATAAAAAATTATTGTTCTAATGGATCTCCAGGCTGACCGGCTGACTCGGGCAATCCCATGATCTCTGAAAATTCGTCCATCAACAGGGTCATCTCGCCCCATGGGAACCAGAACGTGCAAGTGCACGGATTCCACCACTCTGCCAGTGCATGGATCATATTGCCATTAACTGTCAACTTTCCCACTGCAGATGCTAGTTCCAACCCGCAACCGCTCAAATGGTCCGGAAACATACAAGAGAAGTTTTTAAACCAAATATAGTACCACCGGGGGAAGAAGGGTCTGGTGCTGAGAGCTCGATGCTCGGGAAGATTTTGTCGCACCTCGTAGGAGATGTGACCCTTAGAAAAAAAATAGTCAAGCTGACTGGATGCCATTGGACTGAAAGATGTGAAGATTAGAAATTAGACTTTTGGAAAAATACAAGAATTTTGAAAATTGCAGGAAGGATAAAATAAAAAGCTGAAAATTCAAAGTCTAGAGGAACGAAAGAATGAAAAATCACATAGAGTTTTGAAGAAAAGGTGGATAATTTGGAAAAATCGTCCAGGGTTTTTGAGAAAAAGGAGATATTTCACAAAAGATGGAAAATGAGGTATTTTGAAAAATTGTTCGGTATTTTGGAAAAAATGGGAAAAATATGAGTAAATAAGGCAAAAATGAATATCATACATTCAATTACAAACAATTATGCACATACAACAATCCCTAAGAAGCTGACTCTAAATGCATCAATTTTGAAAGAGCTTTAGGACCCTAATCCTGACTCTAAGCTCAGATCAACTATGTTCAATCATGCTATGCCGATATACTCGAGCCGAGGCTCGATGTACGTGGCATAAAAAATCATCTTCGGTTCTAGGCTTGTGTTTTCCCAACATCCTTGAGTGCCTGCCGATATACGTTGGACTATGGCCCTTGGTACGTGGCAGGGGGGCGTTAGCCCAAATAAGTGACCCAGTTGTGAGGCTCTGTCCCGAACTATGGTTCTGGAAGAGAGCCCAGCAACGTGAAGACTGGGTAGACATAGGTGGGTGGTTTTTGAAAAATGAGCACATGCAGACAAACAGAGGGCTCTAAGTCCTAAAGAGATAGAATTTTGAAAATTTTGAAGATGCAAACATTGTTTCCACACAAATCCTAGATTGAGGAGTGTTATATTTTAGACCTAAGTCTAAGTGAGCAATAATAATTCTCCTCAATTTGGTCCTACCAAACCATGCCTAGTCTACATGCAATCCATGTCAGTTGGGTTCAAGTCTAGGCTCCTAGGTTCACATGATATTAGAAATTAAAAGCTGACAGTTCATAGAGCATGATTTTGATAATTGAGCTAAGTCAAAGCACATAAATGATCAGGCGAAGACAGGTCCCATCACGGTCGCCAAACTTGTTATCATCGCAAAATTTTTCCCCTCCCTTGCGAGAGAGAAACGAATTTCGCGAGTCAAACTCGACCAAAGTTTTGAAAATGGTTTTTGAAAATTAACTCGCCTCCGTTTTTAAAAATTACGGGAAAATTCTGTGGAATGAGATCCGCCTGTCGATACGAGGTTCAACCGTCCTGGTGCCTTTACCAAGGGTAATTGAACCAAGGATCAATTATGTGCTTTAACTTGACTCAAATATCTAAATTATGCTCTATTTTTCCTAGAATGCACAGAGAATCAGGCTTGTGCTATGAAATTTTGAAAATAATGCAAGTTTGAGGAACATGATGTTTGCTTTGGAAAATTGAAATATGCTTGAAAATTGATTGGAAAAGTACTTGAAAATTGAATTCTTGAGAAAATCATTGAATTTCATTGGAAATCAGAAATTTGCATTGGAAAGTGATTTCTCAAGAAAATTTGAACTTTAGAAAATTGATTTTGAAATTTGGAATTGCTATTCTGAGGAAATGGATTTGAAAATTCTGAGAAAATCAGGAAGTTCATTGGAAAAGGGATTTCTGAAAGGGAAAATGAATTCTCAGGAAAACAGGAATTCTAAGAAAATGGATTTCTGAAAACTTGGGATTTTAAAATTTGAGAATGTTAAAAACATAGAAAAATCTTGATTTGAACTTGGGAAATACTTTGAAATCTCATTTGAAAATTTAGAATTCTGGGAAAATCCAATCCTGAGAAAGACTTGGTAAATCCTTGAGAAAATTGATTTTTCTGAAATTGAAATTGGAAATTGAATTTGAAAATAATGCAATTTAAATGATATAAATGAATGAATATGAATTTGAAAAGGAAATTTCATTACGAAATTGGGAAATCCTTTTAAAACTTTGAGAAATGCAGTGCATTTTGAAGTTAGCCTAAGAGTGTAGGCTGAATGTGGCTGATATAAAGATCATAAATCTTGGTTTTCTTCGTATTCTGACTATGGCCATAAATATGAATCCCACCAAGTTTATAAACTCCATAAAAGCTTGTGCACGTGCCATTCGTGTGAACCATAGTGGATTTAAAATAAATGCACATGGATCATACATCAGATATTGGAATTTTGCAGAAATTAAACTATATGCAATGCAACCCTATTCTAAGCAGAAAAGTAACTCTTATTCCAAATATTACATTGATTTTTACATTGAATTGAAATAAAAAGAAATAAAAGCTAAATCTTCTTCTTGAATGTTCCTGCAAAACTAGAAAACAAGGTTAACACAAAAATGTAGGTTTTTCTGAATTTATCCAAAAATATGGGAAATTATCGGATATTATTCAGATATAAACCCAAAATCATACCCCCTTTGATATAAACATGATAAATAATGAATAAATTTCGAAAATAAACTTGAAAATTCGAAATTGGGGTCAAAATGGCCAAAATACCCCTGATGACCTTGAAATCAGGGTTTTCTGAAAGAATTTTTGTAAATTTTGGAATTTTGAAAATCAAATGAAATAAATCAAACATAATATGATAAAATATGATGATATTCATGAAATTTTGGAGAATTAGAAATTGAAATTTAGGTCAAAATGACCAAAATACCCCCGATAACAAGACTATGGCCTTAAAACCAGGGTTTTCTGAAATAAACTTTGCAAAAATGAAAAATGTGAAATGCAAATGACATTGAAATTATTCCTAATATAATTCTTTACCCTCATGTACATGATAAAAACCTTAAAATGACGAAAATATCATAAAATATCAAATTTAACTTGATTTTTGCCTGATTTTCGCTTCTAAATTTAAAGATAAACTAACATGTAAATCAAATGAACTTGGAATTAAGTAAAATTTGGCATGGACACTTAAACTAACCCTAGAAACAGAATTCAACTCAAAAATCTAATTTTTTGTATTTTCTTAATATGGAAAATAGCTAAAATACTATAAAAAATCAAAATTTTGCCTAAAATGCTGATTCTAAAGGAGATTTCGGATATCAAATTTCCATAAAAATTTCTCAAATTTTATGGGGTCACAAATGACAGTAAGGAAAGAATTTGTGCCTCTTACACTTTCTGGTTTTGACCTATGGTCGGAGCAGTGCCACTCCGGCAAGTCGGATCGGAATCTGGCGACTCTAGGATTTAGGGGAAACAGATAGGTTTTGGTAGAAAATGTGGGAAAAATTATAAAATATGGTAAAAGGGATTAAATTGTGGGAAAATATCCCTGACAAATAGGAAAAAATTTGATGTTTTGACATCATTGGGATTTGAGTTACGGTTTGGAAAAGGTCACACTGTTATCAAAGACCTAAATATCTGGAATTTCGGGATATTGAAATCTGTTAGACAGAAAATAAATTTCGGGAAAAATACTGAAACAGTTCCAAAAATCCCCAAATTTTGGAAAATGACAGTAAAACATGTTAGAAACAACTTTTGTGTTTAAAGTTTTTGCAGACGGGCTACAGATTGGGCGAACGCGGTGCATTAGGGTCTGTCTATACCCTGATGAAAGAAAATCGAGATTTTCCCAAAGGTCTGAGAAATCCGATTTTTTACAGAGAGTAAAACTAACTAGAAAAACGTAAAAATTTCCAGATCATTAGTAGATTCAATCATGAATCCACTGTGATTTTTGGAGGACAATCCAAATCTCTCATGAGGGTTGTGTCGGAGGTTCTTGTCTGCTAAAGCAATAAATGAAAATTCAAGAAATGCAAAATCCCAGTTTGAAATTTGATTTTTTTGATAGGGTTCTGAAACCCAAATTGAATCAAATTTTTGAAAGTAGATCACAGATAGATAGAGGCATTCTCAATGAAATTTTTAGGATTTATTGATGAACAAATTTATGTAAAATAGTGATTGGACTTCGCACCTAGAATCAAACTTTACAACTTACCCGGTATTCTTTATTGAACTAATGAAACATGCATAAAATGATGAAATAGACTAAATGTAATGCCTAGAATGTATGAAAATAAATAATAAAATAAGAGAGGATCAGGGATACATGAACTCTTATGCTTGATGTTGCTGTGAAAAGGGAAGATCCAGTCCATGTATCGGACGGATTTCCCTTATTCAGCCCGGATCATCCATTACATGCTTGTAAAACGAGTCATTCTAGCCATGAAACCAGTGTGGTGACTGAATTCACATCAACTCTACCAAGAAATAAAAATGAACAAATAACAAAGCCTGGACTTACCTTGGAAAAGCTGGGATCGACCGAAGAAGAAGGCTACCGTTGATGAAGGCAAGAAGGACGGGCTGCTGGTATGATAAGAGTCGTCTGGCACCAAGGAAGGAGGGTGATGACGACTGGAATGAAGTGCTTCAAGCGATGGAATGGGTTGCTTCAAGAGATGACAGCAACGACTGCTATTGAGGATGTTGAAGAGAGGGCTGTCACTGTTTGGAGAAGGTGTATGGGTCTTGCCTTATGGTGGCTGGACGATGGCTGAAGGTGAGTAGACCCACTGCTTCTAAGGTTGGGCTGAAACCACTTGAAGGAAGCAATTATGGTGGCTGCAATGCTACAGCCGTGGTGGTTGGTCTTGCTTGCTGGAGGTATTTGCTACAGATCTGGAGGTGGAGGAGGCTGCAACTGGAAATTTGATGGAGTGGGTTGGCTGCTGCAAGTGGCTGCAAGGGAGGCGCTGAGTGAGAGGAGTGGCTGCTGGCTGGTGCTCCCCTCTGGTGGCTGCTGCCTAGGCTGGAAGAAGTTGCTGGACTGCTGGAAGGAATGCTCAAAGTGCAACAATGGAGGCTGCAAAGGGGTAGATGCTGGCTGAAGCTGCAAAGGGGAGAGAGAGAGAGAGAGAGCTTAGGTAGAATGGAGAGGAGATAGGCGTTAAGAGGAGAGCAACCGTAGCCTCCTTTTCTTTTTCCTTTTTTTTTTTTTGGACTTAGGACTTAATAGTTTTATACCTAGGGTTTAATAAGGTGATATGGATTTGAGGAATAGCCATACGTGAGTGGCTGGGCAAGAGGGAAAGGAAGGAAGGAAGGGAAGAAGGAAAGAAAGGGAAGAGAAGAAGGAAAGAGAGAAGGGAGAAAGAAAAGGAAAGAAAGGAGAGGGAAAGAGGAAGAAGGAGGGGGCTGGAAAAGAAGCCTACGTAAGTCGAGAGAGAGGAAAGAAAAAGGAGGAAAGAAAGAAAGAAAGAAAGAGGGAAAGAAAAGAAAAAAAAAAGAAAATGGAAAAAAGAAAGGAAGTAGGCTGGATTGAGGGCTAGGGTGGTTGACCCTCTTGTGAGTCCCACCTTAGGAAGAATAAAATAATAAAAAAAAATAAAATAAAATAAACAAAAAAAAATAAAGAAAAAGATTTTTTTTTCTTTTCTTATAAATTAAAACAAGAAAATGCAAATGGATGGGCCATCTCAGAGCGGGTCCAAATTCCACTTTTGAAATTCATTTTGACGATTAAAGGGGTAAAATAGTGTTTTCAGAAAATTTCCAGACAAAACGAGCTATTTTTGGCAGTTTTTGAAACGAGCTCGGATTTTGAAGTTCAATACCTCGTTGCGAAGCAAATTCAATGTAAAATTTAAAATTTTAATTTTGGAAGAAATCCAAATTGTTTTTCTTGAGAAAATACTTCCAAATTTATTTTCAGACGAAACGAGCTATTTTTGGCAGTTTTTGAAACGAGCTCGGATTTTGAAGTTCAATACCCTGTTGTAAAGCAAATCCAGTGTAGAATTCAAAAATTTGAGTTTGAAATAAATCCAGATTATTTTTCTTGAGAAAATATTTCCAAATTTAGACTTTTGGGGGTAAAAATGTCAATTTTGGAAACCCAGGGTTTGAAATTGATTTCTGAAAGCTTTTAAAACTCGATCTGGATTGAAATTTATAAAACTGGAGTTCTGGACTTCGAAAATGAAATGAAATGTTATGAAATGCTAAGAAATGATATGAAATGATGAGAAATGACATGCAAAATGCAGACCCTGAATGAAGAACTTTAGATGTTAGACCCCGATTGGCAGCTGTATCAGTTTAAAAAGCATTAAAATTGATAAAATTTGCAAAATAGCTCAAGAAATGGTTTTCAGGACTCTACTGGGTCAGAGTGACACTGAAAATCAGAGTTTGAGCTTAAATGAGCTGGAATGAGTTGGATTGAGCTGGGTTTTAGAGTTTCAGAACTCAAATAAACTGATCAGACACTGACTCAACTGACCTTTCCGATTAAATTTTCAAGAAAAGCTGCCATTTTTAGAGAAATGGTACAGAATGGTCACTGGAGTGAAGTGAATTATGAATTTGAGTTGGATTTGAGCTAGAACAAAGCTTAGTAATACTGACATGAACTAAAATCGAAGCTTGAACACTAGCTCAATTGGCTGAACTCAACTCAATTTCAGCTGAAAGAGCTGAAATGGACTAAAATGGGCTCCTGAACACTCAGAAATGGTTTTGAACTGAAACTGGAGCACTCGAACTCCTGGTGAGCTCAAGTTATACTCTAGGGAATATGACTGACTATGAATGACTGACTCAAAGACAATTGGCTTGGATTTGAGTGAGAAATGAACTTATTTCTAAAGAAATGATCCCATTTTGGCAGGAATTGTCAGAAATGAAAATGGTCTTCTCACTGTGAGCTCAGATGAGCTTTGGAATGACTGATATTCTAAATGTTCTGAATTGACCAGTGAGCTTTGTTGACTCCGACTGACTAGGGTCCAGGATGACCTAAGGGTAAAATGGTATTTTTCCTAGTAAAAATGGGTAAAATGGTGATTTTCTGAAACTGACTCGGGGTTTGACTCCTACACTGACCTAATAGGGTTGGCACTGCCTGAGGAGGATTGTTTGAGAATGGATGTGGAAAATTTGGGGTGTTTACACTGAGTTGTGACTAGTCAGAGTCATTTGCACACTGATCTTTTAGCTTATTGGTTGACCCCTACCCCTGAGTCATCTTCTGAGAAGCTTGCTGAGCCTCACACTCCTCATCGGTGTCACTTCCTAATTTTGCTTCATCAGATGTATCCTCGTGTTGAATACGCTTCTTGGATATTTTTACTTGCTTCTTCAATGTTCGGCCCTTGATCTTTTTCTTGGTAGAGATCTTGCCGGAATTGGCCCCTGCTTGCTCTACCATCATTTTATTCATCATCTTTTGAAACATGGCATACATCTGAGAATCCATTTCTTGCTCGCTACCACTTCTAGAGTGTTGAGGCGACGCTGTTTTCTTCCCGGATCTGGTTTGAATCACTCCACAATGCCAAAATTCTTTGTAGGACAAAGGGATGGTTTAGATTGAAGGATTTTTGGGAGAAATTGAGATGATGAAGGAGATGTCTAAGGATTTGGAAAGAGACATAAATTTTGAATAGAATTTGAAAGACATATACGAAGAAAAGAAGTATGACAAGATTGAACATTTGAAAAATTGCAGGCAGGATCAACATAAGGTTGGAAATTCAAGATCCAGAGGAAAGGTAGGAAAGGGAAATAGCCTGGAATTTTTTGAAGAAAAATATGAGTTTTTTTAACATCATCCAGAGTTTTGATAATACTGTTGGAAAAATAGATGAAATTTGAAAAATGATGTAAAAGGGAAATGAGAAGTAAAGGATAATGTATTCAATCACATCCTGCACAAACAATTATGCACATACAACATTTCCTAAGAAGCTGACTCTAAATGCATCAATTTTGAAATAGTTGTAGGACCCTAATCCTGACTCTAGGTTCACATCAGCTGTGTCCAATCATGCTATGCCGATATACTCGAGTCGAGGCCCGATGTACGTGGCATAAAATCAATTTCTCCAGTTCTAGGTTCATGTTTTCCAACATCCTTGAGTACCTGCCGATATACTTTGGACTATGGCCATTGGTACGTGGCAGGGGGCATTAGCCCGAATAAGTGGTTTAGTTGTGAGGCTTTGTCCCGAACTATGGTTCTGGAAGAAAGCCCAGCAACGTGAAGACCGAGTAGAGATAGGTGGGGTGGTTTTTTGAAAAATGAGCACATGCAAGCAAACAGAGATCTCTAAGACCTAGAGAGATAGATTTTTGAAAATTTGAAGAAGCAAACATTGTTTTCATATAAATCCTAGATTGAGAAGTGTTGTATTTCAGACCTAAGTCTATGTGAGTATGAATAATTCTCCTCAATATGGTCCTACCAAACCATGCCTAGTCTACATGCAATCCATGTCAGCTCGGTTCACGTCTAGGCTTTTAGGTTCACATGATAACAGAAAGTAAAAGTTAACATTCCATAGAACACGATTTTGACAATTTGAACTAGGTCAAGCACACAATTGATCAGGCAAAGACAGGTCCCATCACGGTCGCTAAACCTGTTATCATCGCAAAATTTTACTTTTGCAAGTCAAACTCACCTTTGAAAAAGATTTTAAAAATAACTCGCCTCCGTTTTTAAAATACGAGAAAATTCTGTAGAATGGGACTCAGTTGTCGGTACGAGGTTCAACCATTCCTGGCGCCTTTACCAAGGGTAATTGAACCAAGGATCAAAAGTGTGCTTAGCTTTGCTCAACTTGTCTAAACTCATGTTCTATTTCCTAAATACACAAAGAATCAGGCATGTGCTATGAATTTTCTGAAAATGCAGATTGAAAACATGATGTATTCTTATGAGATTTGAAATACTTGGAAAATATAACACTCTGAAAATCGTGAATCATGATTGGGAGAGAATTTCTGAAGAAAAGAAAATTGATTTCTAAAGAAATACAAGTGTTTTGTGAAAATCGATTTCTGAGGAATTTTAAATAACTTTGGGAAAAAACTTGATTTCTCTGAATTTAAACTTTGAAATTGAAGATATTATAACTTCAAAAATCGTGATTTGCACTTGAGAAATACTTGCAATACCATTTGAAAGCTCAGAGTTTTTAGAAAATCAATTTCTGAATAAGGCTTAGAAAATTTTGGGGAAATCGATTTCACTGAATTGGAATTGGGATTTGCAAATTGAATGAAATGAATGAATATGGATTTGAAAGACATTGTTTTGAAGCATTGAGAAAATCTTTTTGTATTTTTGAGAAATGTTGTGCATTTTAAAGTTAACCTAAGAGTGTAGGCTGAATGTGGCTTAAAAGAAGATGGTAAATCTTCATTCCGTTCGTATTTTGACTATGGCAAAAAATAAAAACTCGATCGAGTTCACCAACTTCCTAGAAGCTAGTGCACGTGCCATTCGTGTAGACCATGGTAGATTTATAAAAATATGCATGAATTGTGTACATCAGATATTGATATTTGCAGAATTAAACTATATGCAATGCTCCCTATTCTAAGCAGAAGATGTAAATCTTATTCTAAATATTCCAACTTTGATATTTACATTGAATTGAATAAAAGAAAAATAAATGAAAAATCTTCCTTCTGAATATTCCTGCAAAACTAGAAAATATGTTAGCACAAAAATGTAGGTTTATCTGAATTTATCCAAAAATATTTGAAATTATTGGATATTATTCAGATATAAACCCAATTCATACTTCCCTGATATAAACATAAATGATGAAATTGCATTAGAAATATAAAAATGAGTTTTGAAAATTCAAAATTAGGGTCAAAATGACCAAAATGCCCCTGATAGCAAGACTATGGCCTTAAAATGAGGGTTTTTCAAGAAGATATTTTATAAAATGCAAATTTTGAAATTCAAATGAAAATAAATCAAACACAAGATGATATGATATAATTGAAAATAAGAAAATCTAAGTTAGGGATTTTGAAATTGAGGTCAAATGACCAAAATACCCCTGATAGCAAGACTATAGCCTTAAAATAGGGTTTTAAGAAAATATTTTGGTAAAAACTTTGGATTTAGGGTGTAAATAAGATCAAATAACAGCTAAATCGAACATGAGGTATCCTAGCATGATTCTAAACATGAACAAACCCTAAAAATATGAACTTATACCAAAAAAATCAGAAATATCATGAAAATCATGATTTTGGCAGTGTTTCGGGATCCTGCGGGTACCCTGTTTTGCAATTTAACTCATCCAAGAATCAAATGATATCCCAAATCAGTAAAAACCGATATATGAACTTGTTATAACCCTAAAATTGGATTGGAAATAGAAAGATCATTTTTTTTACATAATTTTAATATGAAAATCACATAAAACCCTATAATTTACTATTTTTACCTACGAGCACGTACCAGTTTCAGTGTCAGACCCGAATTAGGAGTCAATCCACTATGAAAATTTATAAAATTTTACAGAGTCATAATAGACATATAAATAAAGATTCTCCTCTTTACAGATCAGAAAAATCCTATTCGGTTGGGGAGATATCGTTCTGGCAATCTGCACTTGAATATAATGAATATAAAATTGATCAAAATAGGTACTTCCGGTTTCAAATACAGGGAAAAAAAGAAAAACACATCAAAAATTTCTGAGATTTCAGCAGTGAATAACAGACAAATAAATAGACAGTTTCTATTTTTATAGATTATTGATTGGATCTCCGGTTAGGGAGATACGACCAACACAAGTGGAATTAGGGTTTTCATAAATCATAACGAGTTCTAAAACATGGATCTGACTTTCTGACAGAGGAATAATAGTGAACAGTGATATAAAAATACAGGAAAATCACAGTAAATAATAGGTATTAACACAAATCTACTTCACCTTACGGATTGCAAATTGGACTTTGGATGACAAAAATAACGCAACTGCAAGTTATACTTGAATATGAATAACGATTTTAAACAATAGGAATCACGATTCGACACACTAGGTGGTGCCCCATCAAGGAATCCATGCTTTGTATATCCATTCTAGAAAGGATCGTACTTGAGCCTCGTCTTACAAGGCATTTTTCAAAAAATGTCCCACCAGGGTCTTCATGTATTTCTTCCCCATTCAGGTAAAGGTAGAACCTGAAATTTGTCTTGAGATATCTTCATCCCATCCAGGTTAAGGGCTAAACCTGAATCATTCCAAAAAGCCTATTTTGTCTCAGCTAGGAGACTTCCTCAAAATCTCCATCTTTCACCATCTCGAGATCTTCATCCCAAAGTTCCTTCACGATTTT